>NC_142199.1:5895000-6035000 GCF_026936395.1 Plectropomus leopardus
TTCAGGATGTCTTTCTCCAGCAAGCTTACTAAAAATGTTGATAACTAGCAATGCTATTGATTGAATTAAGTTCAATATCATTTTAGCCCATTATCACATCTTGCGCTGATGTTCCTACCTGTGTGAGCACCATCAGGATGCTGAGCAGCACCAGGCAAAGAGGCAGGTTATGGCGAGGTCGACCCAGGTCTGTCAGCACCGCACAGGGGATGCCCACCAAGCCCACCAGGATGTCCGCCACTGCCAGTGATACCTTCACATACATGCATACCAGGTAAAACAGACTTCTGGCCACAGGCTTACATGTAATGTTATGATAAGACATTTTAGAGAGAGACAAACCAGACTTTAAAGAAACAGATTTCCTCACCAGGAAGTAGTTGGTGACAGTGCGAAGTTTCTTGTTGCGTGTGACAGCCAGACAAACCAGGAAGTTGCCTATGATGGCCAGCACTGCGATAATGAGCTCAGTGGCGATGTAAAGCCCTTTCAGTCGGGGTTGGTATCCATATGGCATCTCTGCCGTACAGCTGCCAAGAGTCGCGTTCATTTTGAGAGAGAGACAGAGGCTCTGCAGTCATGGAAAACCTGGAAATAAAGGTAAAAATTGAGAAAATCCAGCATTTTAACCATGTGTAAAGAGAAATCATACGTAAGAGGTGTGCAAATCTTCAACCTGATTAGTTCTGCTGATTGAGAAGTTCCTGGTTTTCACTTTGATTACACAGACTGAGTTTATCTGAAGAGAAGTAGATATGAAAGAGGAGAGGAACAGTGGTTATTATGAAGCTCAGCCTGTGGCCTTTGTGCTGACCAACTGAGCGGTGAAAATTGTTCCTGATAAGGGACAAAAACAATGAATGCACTAACACACACACACACACACACACACACACACACACACACAAAGAGAGAGACCAAAGCGTTCACTATGTACACTCACAGATATGTACTAAAAGCTACTATGTTGCTGTGCACACATGTAAATAGATGGATGCTATTTAAGCAAATTAGGCACGATAAATTACACAGAACAGAAGGTTAATTTTTGCAATTTTCCTGTGCCTTGAATGAGTAGGGTTGTCAACAAACTGTAAGTGTGGGCTGGGGGGCTCAAACTTATGTTTGACACTTGTTTCCAGGGATATCAATGTTTGTTTTGGACCCACTTGACACGGAAAAAAATTAACCACCTTCCCCTAGTTCCCAACTAAACCCTGGTTTCAATGTTAATCAAACAGTATTGAGTTTCCCCAAAATGCACATTAAAAGTGGAATCAAGAATTGCTAAGACCATAGTAAACATGGCAAAAGGTGTGCTCTCTTTGCTGGACATTCCAGCTGATTTTATCAAATGAAAATATAAAAAATATATATATATAAAATATTTATTTCCAGATTCTAATATTTGTTGCTTTTCTATGTTTTGTAAAAGTTTGTTAAATATCTTTAGGTTTTGTAATGTTGGTTGGACAAAATAAGGCATTTTAAGGTGTTGCCTTGTAACCAGTATTTGGCATATTTCTCTGTTTTGTGGACTTTTCACATGCAAAATGATAAATAAAAAATGACCAAAGAAGCAAGTTTGAAAATAATTGAAAGTTGCAGCTCTATTTTTTATTACAGGTATTTTTTAGTTAAGTCCATGGCATGTTTCATTTTGCCATTCTGTCATAATTCAGATAAAGTAGTTGACCACTATGTTTCCAAAATGAAATATTGATCCTAATCACTCCTAGAAACTCAAGTTATGCTCCATGATTGGTGTTTCTTGCACATAGCAAAATGCATGCATTGTGCACACACAAGATGTACAACATACAAGGGATTTATTGTAATTTTTCTTAAACATGGTTTAAGAAGAAATTAAGTAGCATAGCTATACATAGGCAATTTTGATGTGAGTAAATCTCATTAGAAAGAGTGAATTAAATAGAAATCTGGTGCATGAAAAAAAATTGAAGAGCGCCCCCTCAAAAAAAAAAAAAAAAAAAAAAAAAAGTACCTCTTTACAAAAAGGGAAAAAAAAAAAGAAAAAAAAAAACACAATGCTGCCTGACACCACCTACCTACTAATAAATTCACACAGTTCACACAGACATTAATGAACTGTAATAAGGCTTTATACATGAATAAAGCCAAGATAAATTCCTGTATTTGTTTTTGGTGGATAAAGTCGTTCAGGTTTGGATTATGATGCTCACCTATGTCAGGCTTCAGGTGCAGTCACAGTTTGGAAGATCCAGACTGTCCAGGACATAAACAGTGTGAAGCTGATGGAGGAGAGGCATCACTGATGTGCAGGACACACTGAGGGGAAACTGGGAAAGAAGCAGGAGGAGCCTCACAACCGGTATGAAAACACACCCTCCCCTCTCCTCCTCTGTTCTGTCTGTGTTCCCTCTTTTTTTGCATAGGAAATAAAAGGTTAATATAGAATACGTCAAGCACGAGCCTACTGAATGAACAGCAGAAGTTGCCACACTGCTCTGGATCTGTGTGAAATGGAAAAGCTGATATGCATTGACGTAAATCTCCACAGTGATCAAAACAAACATGTTGTTACGGACAGTCAAACACCAGGACCCAGTTGCAGAGTATCAAAAAAAAAAAAAAGTCTTTTATTACAAATCCAGAAGCAGTACACAAACAAAATAGGAGAAACGGATCAACCAAAAAAAAAAAAAAAAAAAAAAAAAAAAAATCACCTGAAGGGAAAAGTAACAAGGGAGCGTGGCTTGTAAAGCCAGCCAATTAGGGCAGAACAAGCTGCTGGTGTGCCAGGTGGAGAATGAGATCGCCCCACCCCTCTGTCACTCTGCAAAGACAGGGAGAGAAAAGTCAGACACCCCATAACAAAAAACAGCCAAATATCAGACCAGGCTTACCCGGAAACCTCCTGTAGAAATCCATCAGCAGCTGTTGTCTGAGAGTTGGCGCTGGGAGAGGACGGCCCCGACCCCGGAATCCGAGGCATCAACCTCGGCCGCAAACTGCCGGTCAAGATCTGGGTGCACAAGAACGGGAGCGTTAAAACATGTTTTTCAACTTCTCAAATGCTGATTGTTCAACAGGAGACCAAGCAAATCTGAGTTTTGATGAAGTGAGGGGAGTGAGAGGGGCTGCCAGGCGGCTGTAGTTTTTAATGAACCTACCGTAGAAGTTGGCAAAGCCCAAGAAATGCTGCAACTGCTTGCGGGTGGTGGGAGTTGGCCATCCTTTGACATCCTCCACCTTGGAGGGATCTGCCTGTAATTGCCCCTTCTCTACCACAAAACCCAGGAAACTTACAGATGAGACATGAAATACACACTTTTCAGCTTTGACATAGTTTGTTTTCCATCAACCTGTTGAGGACATCGCTAACATGGGTCACATGTTCCTCCATGGAGCTACAGAAAAATCAAAATATCGTCCAAATAGACAAAAACAGTTTTGTTAAGCAGATCTCTCAACACATCATTCACCACCCAAAACTTACAATCATTAACAAAAGGCAGGAGCAGAACACGAGGCAAGAGGCAGGAGATCGCAGGAAGCATGAGACACTGAAACACTGGGGAATCATCCGGAACAGGAGACAAAGGGAGCGTGGCTTATAAAGCCAGCCAATTTGGGCAGAACAAGCTGCAGGTGTGCCGGGCGCCCTGTGCTCCAGGAGATCGCCCCGCCCCTCGGTGCTCACTCTGCAAAGACAGGGAGAGAAAAGTCAGTTTGCTTGAGCTGCATTTTTAAACTTAGTGACATTACGGTAAAGAGCAATGAAGGAGGAAGCCAAACATGTTGTGAATAGCATACTTCATCTGCAGCTAAAAATAGGAAATTTGCATTTACATGAATTACAAATTCTATCTTTACATCAAAAACATACAGCACAGTGCAAAAAGTACACAATGCAGGAAAAAGCATCCACTGATTATTAAACAATTGTATATTGTAGTATTAGATTATCATTACTGACGTGTTTATTTGTAGAATTTTACAGATATTTTTGGTGGAGAAGGATTTAATTTTATCAATTAAACTCAGTTATTGTATTTATATGATATATGTAATATGTAATATGATTATTCGATATATATATATTTATATATCCTTTTTTTCTCTTTTCCATAGACATTTTTTTCCATAAGCTTTTTAAAAACAATTCTCTAAATTTACTTATATATGCAATTTGTGGAACTTTTCGTATCGATTCTTCTCATTGCTCTTTTCCCCCCATGTTTTTGAAAAAAAAAAAAACTATTTGCACCGGATTCAAATCTTTAAATATTGGTTGGTTAACATTTGGTAGGTTAAACAATTTGGGCGAAAAATACACACTTCTAAATACAGAAGTGTTGTGTACTTCCCCCTCTTTAACCGCTAGATGTCTCCAAAATACTTTAGTGTTTCCCTCCATACCGGAAGTGTTTTCAGGTCACGTGACTGTAAATCAGCATGCGGGCTATTTGTGTGTATTGTGAGTGCTGCAGTCAGTATTGATGATGGGTTTTCTCGTAAAAAGTTTATATTATGATACAGCGTGAGCGTGATGTGACGCATTTTGTCTGAAGGAGCATCTTTCGTGCCGTAAGCTAGCTTTAGCCAGAGACGTTAACAGACACAGTAACGTCAACAGACAGAAAGATGTCTGGATTCAGCGCTGAGCTAATAGAGTACCTGGAGGGAAGGATAACATTTGAGGAGTTTGACAAGCGTAGAGACGAGCGGAAAGCTAAGGTAAAGCACAAATTGTTGACATTTAATGCTAAAAGCGTTAACCGGCAACGCTTCACAGCTCAAAGCAGAGCTAAGTTTGCATAGCTAATGTTAGCCGGCTGACGCAGTTAACATCACGTTACATCGTACTTTGCTTCACGTTTGATAAACTTTACGACTATAATCTACCATGTGCACGCTATATTTGTGTTTTGGAATATCATTGGACTGTTTTATAATAATAACAGCTGCAATAGTCCAATAATATACTCGTAGGTCTGCTCTGAAGATGCATTGCAGCAGGGGTGGGATTTATATTTTAAAGGTGGGAGACACAGGTAGTGCAGGCACACTGAACTGTAATTTGCAGCTTTAAGTTTTATCACAGGTAATTTTTATTATAATTCAGTCTAAAGAGAACAAGACCACGAACTATAAATATCCACATCTACTACATACGTTTTGTTACATGCCTGTTGTTGCGTTGGTAAAATGCATCCATGGTGCGCACACAAGATGTGTATTTCACATAACTATTTTGATGTGACTTTTAAGTAAATCTCACAAGTAGGAGCAAAATTAAACGTAAATATGGGACATGAAAAAAATGAAATTGAAATCCTCAGAAGATTTGGGTATTCAGATACCCCTAACTCAGGTTTGAAGATTTCAAAATGTATTTCCTCTTACAATATTTAAACTAGACACCCCAAGCTCTACCTTAACGAATACTGTCACCACTTTTAAAGTTTTTGTCATTTTCATACTCTGTGTTTGATTTCCTCTCACCTGTAAGATACAGACACTGTCCATATTTCATACCCTTTTTTAATATAAGGTCAGTTTAACAACAAAAAGTGGAGGAGTCCATTTTTGCCTTGTAAAAAAGTGTAGGAGACATGTCCCTTGTGTCCCATTTGTTGTAAATTGCTCCCCTTCATTGCTGTAAGGTAATATAAAGTCAAAATTTCCTTTCCTCTTTTAGGAGATGGAGGTATCTGCTGATGGGGAAGATGCTGAAGATGCCGAAGATGTGGAGGATGATGCTCAGCCCACTACCTCTATACAAATCCCGGGAAAAATTGGTAAAACTGTCATCTGCCTGCCACAGGTGTTTTTTTTAAATGTATATTGCAACTAACCATGAGGTGGGTTTAGTTTCAAAAGTGTGACACTAGAGATCATCATCACTAGAGATCAACACTTGTTTAGTTGAGTGAGACCTGATACTTACTGATACACATTAGATGCAAATCTAGATACTGTATATGTTGTGTTTGCATCCTCACTGAAAAGAGTGTTGTGCATTAATGTGTTAAAAATAAGGATTAAACTATTTTTGTTTTTCCTGAAAAGCAGTTGTTGCTATTATTATCATTATTATTATTATTGCTACTTCTTACTGTCGATGACATCATTTGACACAATTCTCGCTTTCTGTCAGAGGAGGGAGTCAGTCCGGGCGTCCAGCTGGCTTTTGCCTCCATGCTGGAAGAAAGGCCAGAACCACCATCCTCAGAAGAGGACGAGGAAGAGGAGGACAGCTTGAGCTATGTTGATGATGAAGATGATAAGGACTACAAGGTGGAGGAAGACGAGCGGCGGAAGGTGGAGGTGGAGGACCAGGAGGAGGAGACAGAGAAGAAGCCAAAGCGAAGGGGGAGAGGAGGGAGAGGACGGAAAGGACGGAGAAACAGGAACAGGAAGAGGAGAGGATTGGATGAGGAAGACGAGGATGTGACAGTGGGGGACGTGTTCGCGCTGGAGATGGAGCTGAACCGGGAAAACAAGAAGATGATGAGGGTGAGGAGGAGGGTGGACTTATTTTCCCAGCCCTTATTGTATGTTAGTTTATGATTTTGTGTGTGTGTGTGTGTTCAGGAGCGACGTCATCGCAGCAAACTGCCCCGAGCTTTGAGAGGCTTGATGGGAGAAGCCAACATCCGCTACGCCAGAGGAGAGAAAGAGGACGCCATCCTGATGTGCATGGAGATCATAAGACAGGGTACGAAGTAACTCGTGTATTTTTGGAGTTATAGATTTTTATATTTTTAATTTATCTAAATGAATCTGCTCCCTTCACTTCTAGCTCCTCTGGCCTATGAGCCTTTCTCCACGTTGGCTATGATCTACGAGGATGATGAAGACATGGACAAAGCGCTGCAGTTTGGTCTGATCGCCGCCCACCTGAACCCCTCAGACTGTGACGAGTGGATCAGACTGGCAGAAATGTCTCTGGAGCAGGACAACATCCGACAGGCCATCGTCTGTTACACAAAGGGTCAGTCGGACACTCAAAATTCAGAGATTACAGTATGTATATAGTTGGGATTGAAACTGAGATACATGCACCCACTGTTCTTGTTTCACAGTTCTGTCCTCCAGGACTCTGTGGTAGTCGTGGGTATATTCGGAAACAAGACACCAGGGTATGGCTGGGCGATATGGCTTTGAAATATCAAAATATTATAAGGCTATATTGAGATACACGATATATATCTCTTTAAATGTCCTTTAAACCAATGTTAACTAATAAAATACCAAATTATTGGATACAATAAAGTTAAATAAAGTAACTGCTGTCATATAATAAAGTTGAATACACTACTGTTAAAATACTATTTAATTAATTACAGTTATAAGGAAGTTAAAGTTATTTTCTGATAAATTAGAAATAAATGAATTGAAGCAGGGCACATTATTCTTTTCCATTTGAAGGACCTGGCTCGCCTTGAGCTGGAAGTGTCGATGTTTAAACTAAACTAAGATATTTTTTTCCACTCAGAATTTAGATTGACGTTTTCTCCGATGAGGTTTACTTTCGCCATTTTCGTCTTAACAAAACAAAATCCAAAAGGAGTCTACTTATGACAGGACGCTGCTTTGACAGTGTGGTTTTTATCCAGCAAAGCATGCATCCCTTGTTTTATGTTGACATTAATCATAACTTTGGTTCACTGGGGTTTAAGGCATAAGGACTACAAGGTGGAGGAAGACGAGTCTCCATACTGATTTGTGGGAATACTTTTGCCCGCAGAGTAACGTAGGACTGCTATCATTGTCTTTGAATCTGGTTCCACAAACTTTGCGGATAAATTTGCTCTTCCTAACCATCACTGGATTTCCACAATCTTCTCTTTCAGCACATTTTACTCTGCTGTCTCAAAAACAATTTAGATTTATTTACATCATTTTTTATTTAAAAAAATATTAATCAATTAATCAAGGAAATGTGATAAATCAATGATGATAATTTTTTTGCAGCCCTACAATAAATATTAACATACTACATTCCCTCTTTTCTTCTGTCTTTGCAGCCATTAAGTATGACCCCACAAACATACGCTATGTGTGGGAGCGCTCCAGCCTCCACATGCGTCTGGGCGAGCACAGACAGTGCATGGACGGCTACCGCAGGATCCTGTCACTGCTGCCGATGGAGGACGGAGAACACTTCATGCAGCTCTCCAAGGACATGGCCAAGTAAAATACACACACCGACTCACAGACGCACACAAACCAGATTCACACATTCTTCCACAAAAGCTTAACACAGTGTTTTATTCATTCATGAATAAAAGGTCTTGATTGCAGGTTGTCAGAAACATTTGTGTGTGTGTGTGTGTGTGTCGTGTTCAGAAGTTACTATGAGAGTAATGACTTGCCCTCAGCTCTGGGTGTAATAGAGGAAGCTCTGGAGCGACACCCCAGCCTGGTCAGCGATGACTTCATCAACATGGCAGCTGAACTCTATATCGCCAACCGCCAGTACAACAAGGCCCTGCAGGTAGACCACTGTGTGTGTGCGTGTTTGTGTGTGTGTGTGTGTGTGTGTGCATTGAGCAAAAGCTTTCTTGTGTCATTTAGAGAAAGAGAGAGTGAACGAGGAAATTAAAGGTGTCTTGGTAATTGTACACGTTGTGTGTGTTTTCCCAGGTCTTAGTTCAGTTTGCAGGTATACTTTTGGTCAGGGTTGAATCCAAAGTAGAGGCTGAAGTATCAGAACAAGAGGAAAAAGTGGCAGAGAAGATGGATGAGGGACAAGATCAGAACAAGGAAGAATGCACAAAGTTGAAGACTGTAGAAGAAAAGGCTAAAGAAGAGAATGGTGAGTGACTCTTTGCCAAAGCGGGAACCAGTATGAAAATATTTATCTTCTCTTTGACTTTAGAGTTGCCTTTTTTTGCCTTTGCACCAGCGACAACAGTGGCCAGAGACATTATGGTTTGTGTCTTCACCGATGGGCTTCGCTTTCTCTGAAAGTAGTTTAACATGTTGAATAGGTTAAAAAAAAAAGCAAAAAAGGCAGACAAGTGCCAGTAGTGTGGGACACACCGCTGAAGCTGAAGCAGTCGCTCACTGACGGCCAAACATTGACTCAGGGTCAACTGTTGGCTTGGTGCATCAGGGCCCTTTTTGATCATGTATGGAATGCAAAGATCAACACTTCAGTGATGCCCTGACATTTACATTTACACATTTAAGTTCATCTTTTAAAAGTTAGGCTTCATGATATCAAGTGCGACATAACCGCCATATTTTTTTGTAATGTACCAAACTAAGGCCTAATGTTTAATTAAAAAATAATTTATTTAAAATGCAACAACAATAACTTGCAGCCAGTTGGGAACAAACTGTGAAACATAAAAACAAAAAGAGGACAGGTCCACTGTCGTTTGCTGTGAAAAATAGCTTTGACTTCACACCTTTTATTTGAATTTTCTCACAATTGACACCCTCTTCCTCTTCTCCAACACCAAAGAAACTGTAATCATAGTTGTTATTTTTGGAGGATAGTAACACTCAGGATGTATGTGTGTGTGTCTCCAGGTGATATTCAGGATGTGCAGGTACCAGACAGTGTCCCAGTGGACCTGAGGGCCAAGCTAATTGTCTGCCTCATACACCTGCGTGTCCTCACACCCTTGGAGGTAAACACATCTTACAAGATTTTCAGAATAAAACAGGTGCAATGTTGAGAAAATCTAACTTCTGCTGAAAATAATGATTTCTAGTACTAAGTCTTAACATTTTGGAGGCTTTTAATACCTGTCTCCATCCCTCTGTACCCACCTCCTTACAGGGACTTGTGTCAACGCTGATGGAGCAGAGTCCAGAGGAGATTGGTGACTTATACCTGGATGTAGGTGAAGCCTACTTGGAAGAGGGCGAGTACATGACTGCTCTGCCTCTTCTGTCAGCCCTCATCATATCCGAGAAGTACAACCTGGCTGTCGTCTGGCTCCGACATGCAGGTGGGACCAACAGAAAGCGAAAAAATTGAATTGATTCAAATGTCCTAAATTGAAGATCAAGTAAACATGTAGGCTTCTTTAAAAGCTCCAACAAGGTAGTCAAAGTCAAATACTAACAGATTTTAGAGTTAACACTGAAATATCCTCTGACTCCAGAACATGCATCCAGAAAATTCTACACTGTGTGAAACTTAACAGCTAAGGTGCAAGACAGGCTTAGCAATGAACTCAATTTGGCTCTGATTACAGAAAATTAAATTAAAACCATTGTTGCATTAATACCTTTTGTCACTTCTCCCACACAGAGTGTCTGAAGGCGCTGGGCCAAATGGAGGCGGCGGCCGAGAGCTATACTAAGGTGGTGGAAATGGCTCCGCTGCACCTGGAGGCTCGGCTCTCACTGGCCACTCTGCAGCAGCAGCTTGGCCGGCCGGAGTGTGCCCTCAAGGCGCTGGAGTCCATGTATGACAGTGACACGTTGGCACAGGACTCGTCAGCCTCGCAAAAGGCAAGAACATGTGTGTTTCTGTGCAGAGGTAACAATAGTCCGCCATCTTTACGTCTCCACTTCTTCAGGGGCCTTAAATATTTAGAATTTTAATATTTGTACACTATTCCCAGTGGCCATGGAAATCTAGGGATATGGTATCGTATTGATTTTTTTGTCACTTTCTGGGAATATAACAAATTTCCCAGGATTTTAAACATTTTGCAATATGCTAAGTATTGTGATAAACTACTTTGCTCTGTATTGTGATTAGTTTTCTTTTTTTTCCAACTATAAATTATTAGATTATACTAGGTAGTTATTAAATTATTCTCCAGAAGTAAAACTTTAACATCTTTCTTTATTAAGATACATTTTACAGCCTGTTGGTCTCACATTTATCATTTTTATTGCAGCGAAATAGACTTCATAAGTCTTGTAGGCTATCAAAAGTTTTATTTGTATTTGAAATAATATTAGTTAATATGATTTAAAACATAATAATACTTGGCGTTTGTGTTTTGATGCAATATTGCCATGCAAACTATCATGATACTACGCTGTATCATTTTTTCCCTCACCTCTAATAACTTTACATCCATATCTTTTTTCTGGAGTGAATGGGCTTCCATGCATACTTTATGAATACTGAATAATTAAAAATCTGAGCTGAGCTCTCCTACTATATAGATTTCAAAAAGAGCGACAGGATTACTTTTTGTGAATGTGTGTTCACTCGTATCTCTATGTATGCTGTGGTTGTAGGAATTAAAGCTGCTGCTGCATCGTTCCACACTGCTGAAGACTCAGGGACAAACCCAGGACTACCTGGATGCTATGATCACTATGATCTCCATGCTTCTAAAGGTAACAACACACTCGTAAACACACACACGCACACACGTGTGTGATGTTTCATCCAGGACAGTTTTCAATGAGTTGGTTATTGTGGAATCATGTTAGCAGACAAATGGTAAAGAAAAGTACATTTTTAACTGAAAAAATGGAAAGTAAATAGTGGTATTGCATTATTTGAGACAGAGTCTATAGTAAATAAAACAAAACACTAAAAGTACTAAGTGTTTTTTGTTTTTCTTTTGGCGTCTTAGGTGGCCATGCAGCGAGCTAAGGTGTGTGTGCGCTCTGTAATCGTGTCAGGCAAGAATCACCTGAGAATAGTGAAGGCCAAAGGCTCACTGCCAGAGATTGCTGACCATGAAGCAGCTTATCTGGACAACACTGGTAAGAATATACATATCTCAACCCTGCTACATAGTGTGACTGCAGTTCATGAGCAGTTATTGACATGATGGACAGCCACTCTCCCTGAAAATGGCCTGCGATTAGCTGAAGTCTCCCATCACAGCATGGATTTTCTAAAGCTTCAAAACCGCACCAAGCAGGGTTGCAGAAGTCAAGTGTTCTCTCAGACCATTTGTATGACAAAATTAAACTGCAGACCCATGTTTTAAGTCTTCATACCTGGTTACCTAGCTGATGTAGAGAGCCTGTAGCTGGCAGGAGCAGCACGGAGCAGTTGGCCTGATATTGTTCACTGTCAGCATTTATTTGCAGTTGCCATATGTGGAAAACAAGCTGTTTATTTCTCTGTGAATGGAAAACATTTGAAGCATGCTTAGCTCATTAACAATAAAAAGCGTAAACTTGCGTATAGCGTATACTTTTGAAAGTGCTGCAATCGCAAGTCATTAAATTACCCAAACATAAAGATAAACATAATGTAGGGCAGTGGTTCCAAGCCTTTTACTTAAGGGATCCATTTTTATCATTGAGTAAACTGAGGACCCCTGACTAAGTGACATATTTTATGGATATTGCATATTGTATTCAATTCATGACTAAAGCAGCAAGAAAACAACCAATAAACTGTACTATTAACCCAAATAGTGAACAAAATAACTGCAGGAAGGTTGTGCAAAATGAGCAGTTTGGATGAATTTTTTTGAGTTTTCCTGTAAAAATTACTTCAAAGATGAATTTTCTTGGTATGTTAGAAATAAGTATTTTATTTAGTTTTCTTCACAGTAAAGAATGGAGTGCTGAGATTTAGGTCCTCACACTCTTTGTGAAGCTTTGGTGACTGGGGGTCAGGATCCTCAGACAGGGAACCAGTGATGTAAAGGACTGATGTGAAATGACAGAGTACTGAACCAACATGAATGATCTTTCTACCTGAAAATTTAAAATCTGTAAACCTCTCTATGAGGAACTGAATGCGGTCATTGGCTGTGTAAGGAAACAAAATGAAGCTTGATCTACTGTGTGTCTCATTTACAGTTATGTGTCATTACAATTCATACTGATGGCATAATCTTGTCCCTGTGCTCAGGTAAAACCAATGTTTTGTCCAGAGAAGACTGGTGGCAGCTGCTGGTGAGCTGCGTGCTCACACTGTGTGAGGCGGAGCGCTACGAGGAGGCCGAGCTGCTGGTCGAGTCCGCCATGGAGTTCTACTCCTTCTACGACAACAAGCCCAGGAGGAAGGAGATGGAGTTCTTCGGCCTGTCCGCAACCATCCTCGACCACAACTACTACAAGGCCTACAACTACATCAGGTAGACCCACGTGATCAGCTACATTAGGCAGAGAATCAGCTGGCTTCTTTTTATGTCTGTTCCAGTTGTCTTATTTTTCTCTTCTCAACAGATTAATGCTGATGGAAAATGTGGATCTGCCTCAGCTTTGGAATATTTTCAACCAGGTCTGCATGTGTCATTCTGTGTAAAAATGCCCTTCTACAACACAATTTCAGTGACACACATATAAAATATTCTTTAATGTCTCTGTTTTTTGTGCATGTGTCTGTTCCTCTAAACAAAGGTCTTTCTTTGATTCCCCAAAGCTGACAATTACCTCTCAGCACCAGCGCCACCATCGCTTCTGCCTGCGTCTGCTGCTAAAACATCCTGACAACCATGCCCTGTGTGTTCTCTGCGGACACAACGCCATGGTGTCTGGGAGCTTCAAACATGCTTTAGGTACGAAATATACACAGGCTACGCCATCCTGTGCAGCTCTGATATACCCTTGTGTGATTGTGGGATTTAGAGCTAATATGGCTCATGCTAATGTAGGAGACATAAATCTTGCACTTCTTTTTGTAACTTATTCATTTTCTATTAGTTGTTCATAGCAGTTTGCGAAATAAAGTTCAAATATAGTTGCAATAATTTGGTTTTCATCTATCATGTTGTGTGTCCTTAGGCCAGTATGTTCAGGCCTTCCAGACTCACCCCAGCAACCCACTCTACAGCCTGTGTGTGGGTCTCACCTTCTTCCACATGGCATCTCAGAAATATGTCGCCAAACGACACGCGCTAGTGCTGCAGGTACAGTATCGTTATGTCGTACTCACTCTATTTGCTTCAGTTAGATCTTTTTATTCTAAAACGTGTGTGTTTCAGGGTTTCTCCTTTCTGTGGCGGTATGTGGAGCTGCGTGGAGAGTGTCAGGAGAGCATGTATAACCTGGGCAGAGCGCTGCACCAGATGGGCCTCACACATTTGGCCTTACATTACTACCAGAAGGCACTTGCAAAGCCTCCTCTGAAGCTGGAGGTGTGTATACTGTAGGGCTTGGACCGTATTCTTATCTCTTTGTTTAATGTCGTCACGATACATGTGTGCTGATTTTATATATATATATTTATTTATATATATATATATATCCAATCTACACATTTTGCAAATTGATATTATGATTTTTGTTTACTTTTTCAAGAAAAAGTGAAATAACATTCACAACTCTCTTTCTTGCCAGTTTTTGTACAGACAGTTTGCGACTAGACCTCTGTAATGCATCCTTAAAAGTTTTTTTCCTCATTTTGTCCATCCCTCTCCCTTCATTGTTTGACCCATGGTCCTCCCTGCAGGGTATCCCTGAAGATCAGGTGGATCTAAGGAGGGAAATTGCCTTCAACCTCTCTCTCATCTATCAGGCCAGCGGGAACATGGACATGGCCCGCCAGCTCATCAACACATACTGCATTGTTTGACATAGCACACAATTGGTTAATTATCTTTGCCAGTGTTTTTGATTATTAATTTTGGGCCTCATATCCAATCCTTGCGAATGCTGCCTTTTAGAAAAATATGGAGGACTAAAAATGATTTATTCATGAAGTAACAAATACATAAATAAGTACTGAAATAAACAAATATTTAATTAACAAATTAATAAATATTTCTGCAAATTACAACTACTTCTGTTATCTCTACAATATTTTTTTTAAATGTATTTATGGTCCTATGAGATGCATTATTTGCATGTTAGTGGTGAAGTTATGAAATGGTCAGCATGGTCTGGTTATTTATTGTCAAATGAACAACAATTGCAAGAGCAGATGTTACCTCATTAACAGATGGAGGTACAGAAAATAAAGTAAAAATTGTATGAATTGATTTTTATTTTGCAATACACACTTTTTTATATATTTGACTACACATTTAATTACAGATTTATGTATTAATTTCAGCTTTAATTCATTATTTTATTTATGTATTGATTGATTTATGTAATTTTTTGTCCTCCATACAAAACAGCTCTCGGGTTCAAATATGTCTCTAGTCGTCGTGCACATTTGTTCTGTCATTTTAGATATGAGGCTGTGTGATTTATTATGTTTTCATAGTATTTATTTTTTTCCAGTTTTGGAAGCACTTCGACTGCTACTAAATGAATTTAGACATCAACAAATAGATGTGTGTCTGCATCACACAGATCGGTATTTGAGACTGAGTCCTAGGTCAGCCATTGTCAGATTTATTTGATTAAATTGTGTTTGTATTATCTGTACGTGAACGCACAGCCATAGCGCTGCTGTAAGAATTCAACTTTTTAAACAAATACTGCTGTTCTAACCCAATTTGTAAAGACAGTGCTACTTTTGTTAAAATATTTTCAGTCACAGATGATATTTTTACATCATAAAAATGAGCATGTTGCTTTATTAATGTTCTCTGTTGTGACTTTTGTTTTTTTTTGTTTTTTACAGTAATGTGACAAAAAGATGAAAGGACAGACTTTTTCTTTTGTTGTTGCAGGGATTAAGGCAGTCGGATTATTTGCCAAATCCCTCCCTCTCCCCTACCCTAACCATCTGCTTCCATCATGTTTCCTCCCTGGGTCACTGCACTCCATCTAGGCCAGGGCCAGCGGCAGGACGGCCTACTGGTGGAAGGGGGTGGGGCTTCGTTTGTGAGCCCTCTTCCCCGGGCACTGAATAATGTAAGCAGTTATATTCTTCAGAAAGACATTATAGAAACTGACAAAGCTTTGCCTCCTGAATCCTGAAAAAAACATGAGACTATTCTCACTTTAGTATTTTAAGCCCTGCACAATATTACACTAGAAATCCTAAAATATCTGGATTAGAACATATGTGATACAGTTTAGCAATTTACAGTGAGCTGAAAATACTGTACAACTTCAACTGTTTGAGCAAAATGGTTTAATTTCTTTCAAAAACATGGAGAAAAGGCGACAAGCAACTTAAGCAGACATAGCCCAAAAATGAGCAAAAAAAAAGTTACAAGAAAATTACCTGAAAATAAGCACAAAAAAGTAAAAAAACAAAACAAAACAATTTTCTAAACCATGCTGAAGGAAAAAAAACCCAAAACATATATATATATACACACACACACATATATATATATATATATATATACACGGTCATTTTAAATTTAAAATCATCGTAATTAAATATTGTTTTCTGGACATTTTCCCTGTCTTAAAATCCTCCTCTGTTTTTAAAACTAATTTTAAGGTAATTTTCTTGTCACCTTTTACTAATTTCTTGAAATTTGTGGGAAATCTCTTGCTTAGTTGGTTATTTGTTTTACATGTTTTAGAAAAAAAAATAAATCAATTTGCATAGTGTTCAAGGAGTTAAATAGTTTCTGAAAGGCTTCTACAAGAAACTTGGTGTCTACCTAAAGGGTTAAATACCACATTCTAGTTCATAATTTCTTTTTTCTCCCATATCTTTTTGTTTGAATCTAGTAATCCAATTTAACTTTAAAGTGTTCATGATTTTGTTGATGTCATACCCCATATAGTGTATCCAATATCATCTTAGCACTATCAGTCATATCATTTATGTACATTCTTTTCTTGTGGTGCAATAGTTAGTTTTTAATATTTCTCTCATATGATATTTACATAATGGTATAGTAACTGTCGGTCTGTGTCCTGCCAAGAGTCTCCAGATATTTGGGAAGACATCTGTCTTCCAGTCACAGGTGCTGATGCAGAGTAGGGGATGACCATATGCTGTCTTCCAGTTACCTCAGAGGTCAGAGGTGGCAATGACATCACACCTGAGTTGACCATGTTCCAGTGCAATGGGTCGGAAACCAAGATGCTGTTATCATTACCAGTTCCAACCAGGTTAGCCATTGTTAACAATACCAGTTGATTATAAATGCATTATGCTGTATTTTGCACATACAAATGCATACAATACAATACAATACAATACAATGTAGCAACATGTACACAGATAGAATTTCTACAGGACCAATTTGATGACACAAATAAGATAGAAGTGGTTTTTAACAGTGTATTACTGCAGCTTTCACTAGTGTTGATGTAAGAAGCAGCCAGTTTGAATTTTGAGGTTGGTGAGGTTCCTCCCACTTTCCCAATCAGAAATCCAACTTCAGGGGGTGTCTCAGTCGAAATTTCTGACTGGGAACCATGGAGGTGAAAACGAGAAAAAATCAGTGTCATTTAGTATCATATCATCAGAGTACAACATATGCGCAGTGAGGTGTTCAAACTTGGCCTTGGATTGATAGATATTTTAAAAGATGTGGATGAGAATTACAATGTTGCAATTGCTGAAAAGGTATTTAATGAAAGACCATAACAAATGATTTTATATGAAAATGTTCAAGTGTATATTGGCAGCCATCCGTTAAAGCATACCCAAAACGTTCTCTCAGGCACGGTGCACACAGGGATGCTAAAAACAGTGCAGCAAAAGAGTGCCTGAGTGGACAAAATCCTTTTATTAGTTGTGCAGTCTGCTGTAACCCTCCACACATTGCAGCTCCGGGTACATTGTGCATATGTCACATCCCATGGCTTACCTCAAAGAGCATGTCTCACCTTCCCAGTTTGAAATCCAACTTAAGGGGACATTACAGATGAGATTTACAACTAGACACTCAGTAATCTGACTTCCCAAAACAAATTGAACCTACAGCTAACTGGGCACCTTGGTTAGTGTTAGCTCCGACCCCTTGAAGATCCACGAACCCCAGTTTGGGAACCCGTGATCCACAAAGGGGAGGGTGGTGGGAGGTGTTAAATCAGTTATTTTGATGCTGAGCTCGGTCAGTATGGACTCCCGCAACAAGGCCTGGCTTCTTAAAAAAAAGTTCCTAACCAGCATTTAGAGGAAATATGTTGTTTTAAGCAGAATGCGGTTGGTTTTATGTCCCTCCAGCATGGCGGAGCGGCAGCCAGATGGGAGTGAAGTCTGTGAAGCGGCGGAAACGGGGAGGCGGATGTAAAGTGGTCCAGCCAAATAAATAAGATATGAACGCGTCTTTCTACCCAGCCTGGCAACATCGCGGAGAAGTAAACGACGTTGTGGCGACGAAGAGACTGCAACCATGATTTCAAAACGGGAATAAAATACAATCAGGTTTCGTTTTGACAGGAGGCTGGACTACCGAGGAGCAGCGGCGCTGCGCCCGGGCTGTGGAGCACTGGATCCCGCTTGGAACCTGGTGAAGGGTCGGTGGTGCCCGGGCCGTATGAAAGTCCGTCGTCCATAATTAAGCGACTTCTTCGGGGATTTTTCTTGCATGCAGGTGTGGTCGTCAACGACGTCTAAATCGCCGTAGCAACGGTAAGTGTGATGTCTTTGATGTATATGTCATTGTGGACAGTTTATTTTTGCACACTTGACTGTGATGTGAATCTGGCTGCCCCATATGTTGCAATCGAGCTGTAAATTGACATTTTCCGCACACGCAAATTCTCAAATTTTTCTCACACATCAATCTGTCTGCAGCTCTATAGGAGCTGCCTCCGACTCGGTTGGTATTGTGAGCCAATGAAGTCATGCTTTGATGTGTTATGGCGAGCGCATGAGCAACAGTGACAAATGCAGGCCTGATAGAAACAACAACAAAGCAAAAATAACATCTTCAGCATCGTGTGTCGCTGTCAGAATGAAAGGAGGCTTTATGCAAAAAACGAAAAGTCAACAGTGATTCGAAGCTGCACACACACTATCAAAGAGCTGTAGTGTGCTCTGCTCATACAATCAGATCAAGCCCAGAATAACAGGGCAGCTCATCTCCTGTTTCCTCCCTAATAGCTTTATGTAGGATCTGAAACTGATTGTAATCTGTGTGTAATAAACAACAGTGTAGGCTGAGGTTAAATTTGGCAGGCATTGATTGGCAGGTCATCTTGGTGCTCCTCATTGTGTTTGCCCCAGATCTGTGGCAAACAATGAAAATACATCAGTCTTCCTCTTGTAGATACATGTTTATCACTAAAAACAGATAGTCTGATGCATTGCCTCTGCCAAACAAAATGACATTTTAGTTTGGATGTGTAGCATCCTGCAGCATGTGATAGTGATGCTGGATAATTCAGGAGCTATATCATTTATCTTTTTCCTCTTTGACACTAGAGCAGGTTTTGGTGTCATGCTACATCTTAGCATTGCACTCCAATAGATTCTCAAGTGTATTAAGCCTATTTTTGACTACTATGACTATTGACCTGATATTTGATACCACTTTCATCACCAGTGCATTCTTCCCTGTGCTTTTCCATGAATTAAACTGCTTGATACATTGAAAAGACCTTTTCTAATCTGATCTTGGATAAAATTGCACTCATACTGTGTATGTTAACAAATTCTCCATATGCAACTTAATCAATTCACAAAAACCTCTATTAGGCACTTACTGTATGTGCCAATAGGTGTTACTTAGGGGTGAGGTAACATATCATGGTGTGCTTCTGGAGATGTTTTGTATCACCTGACTTTGCTGCACATTGAGTCCTTTGACTTTCACTCTTTTTGGCAAGGCAGCAGCGAAGGGTTAAAAGTGGTGAATTTACAGTTCACTGCAGCTTAATACGACATAGTTCCTGGCTTTTGTAGATGCCAGTTTTGCCTTGCCAGTCTGTCGTAAACGCTCTTACATAGTTTGCTATATTATCACACTGAACGTCCTTCTAAACTTCAAACTTTAAAACTTTTTATGGAATAAAACCTTGAACCATTGAATACTCGTATTGAATTGCAGAATCTGGTTCGACTGAATAATTTTGAGTCGGTTAAAGCTCTAGAATTTTTTTTTTTTGTAAAACAAACTAATAAAAACATAGTTATGGATATATGTTATATGAATAATATATGATTTTTGTTATTCTTCCCCCCGGCCCTTCGATCTGAATTTCAGACAGGGGATTTGTTCTTCCCACAGGAAGTGACAAATAAAAGTATAAAGTGGTGGTTTAGTGAGGTTGTTTGGCACTTCTGACAGATTTTAGAAAATGATTAAAGTAAAGCAGCAGAGGCTGAGATATCCTGCTATTTACTTTGCCCCAAAAATGCAAAATGCAACCCTGTCGTCTTTCTGTAAACCCAAACGCCCACATCTTTCACATGTCATATCCTCAGTTTGCTTTAACCCCCAACCAGTCGTTTTTCTTCAAACACACACAGAATCAAACGTCTTTGGTTGGTGGAGCACTGTCATGTCTGTCAGATTGGAGCGGGCACTTTGGTCTGCAGGAGTAGAAGAATTCACTGAAACACAAACATAGACACACAAACTGGCACAGAGGAATGTGATGGGCGTGTAGGGGACAGGAAGCTGTCGCCTCTGACAGGACCGCCTCATTGTTCTCCAATCACGCTACAGCTATTTCAGGACTCAGTGTGTGTGCGTTTACGACATGTGTGACAGTGGTCCTATCTCAGAAGCCTCTTCTAAATTTATACGAGTAAATGTAACTTAATAGACCTTTAATTTGTCATCCGTATTACGTAACACCCAACTGGGAATCCTGTGAGTTGACAGAGTTAGCAGGGGACGGTTTATTTTCTGCCCTCCTGTCTGGCTGTGTCTCTCCGCAGGCAGAGAAGTGTACCATCCGAACACCACAGTGTTATTTGGGCAAATAGGACACATTTCTGGCATCTCTTCAGGGACTGGGTCAGCCCTCTCTACTGGAGCTCCACTTTGTGATTTAATTAGGCTGATAACACTATTTTTTCTTATAAATCTTGCCCAGTTCAGCTTTCAAGCTGTCAGACACTTAAGTGATTCAATAATGCAGCCTTTTCTGTAGAGGCACATAACTCAGGCACTGCCCCACCTAAAAGAACATCAGCAGTATTTTGATTTCAGGAGAGAGTTTTCGAGTCAGAGGGATCAAACACTCCTCCTGTTCAGCCCACAAACATTTCGTTTTTATAGGAAACACTTGTGTATGCTCCTCTACCCATCATTCCTTGGGCTTAGCGTAGGATGAAAGTAAGACCAAATCAAACCCAGGTTTTGGAGCGTATAAGCATTACTAGCCACCACGGGCTGACAGTGTATTGATGTTGGTGCCTGGGTCTGTTTTCACTGGGTTGTGTTTATATTTAGTCACAAAGTCTCATTTATAAATAACCCGCAGACTTGAAGCTGCTGCTCGGGTAATCTCTGTCGTTTATTGTCGGCAGATGATAACACATGGGTTCCGAGAAAGAGTGCGATTTTTGTATTACACATGTAGATTTGGGCATCACGATATAACAGGGTATTACAGGGTATTCAGCAATCCACACGTTCTGATTTTAAGTATCCTCAAAAATACAGACGCTCATCTTTCTTTTGAACTGGTACTGAAAAGCTGTATTAAAGGAATATTTCACCCACTTAGTGGCCATATGTAAATCAGTCATGATGTGTTGCGCTGAATTCATGAAAAAAAACTGTATTGCAAGCCTCCATGGAAAACAGTGAATGTAGTGATTTATTGTTTGACTGGGGACAACAAAATGATATCACAAAAAAACCATTACTAAAGTTTGTTGGTGAAAATTGATTACGGCCTAAAAGAGAGTAAATATTGGACTTAAATTTATTGGGTGGACGCTAACATGGCTTTAAATGAATATTAATGTTGCTTTGTGTCTTGCAGGTGTGTAAATTGGATAACACATCAGCCATAACAACTTTATGAGGTGATTACAGTCAATGTTTGTGACTTGTCGAACTGTCCCCGGCTTTTTTCACTGTCCCCAAGTGGACAACAAAAACAGCACGGGACAATTGAAACTTTAAATCACGCACTTGTTTAGGTTGAGCTTAGACACAGTTTTTGACACGTGTTTCCATTTCTCCTGCCGTGTATTTGTGTGGTTTACCACATGAAACAGTGAGCAGTGAGCTGGAAGGACGTTTGGGGATTTAGAGACAAGAATACAACATCAGTGAATTTATCTTTAAGGTAATGGGGTAGCCCTGCCACTGCAGTAGCTCACCTTCAACATTATAGCGCCTGATCTCACACATTGAAACCCTGCTCAGATGACCACACGCACTTAGAGTCTTAGAGACGGCGGGGCAGTAGGGCAGTAATGAGTCAGCTCAGTGATCCAGTCTACACACTCCATCAATCCACTTACTGTCTCCTCCATCTGTGTGTGTGTTAGTGAAAGCATTTATGTGTGTGCGACTCTACCTGTGTATGTGTGAGTGTGCACGGCGCGATAGCACGGCGCCAGTGCCCCCTCCCCACTTACCTCCTCCTCCTACTGAGTCCAGCCTGTACATAGTTGCAGTCTGTTGAAGCGGAAGTACAACACGACATTCTGCAAAGGGGGGGTTGGTAAATCTATGCAAACTAGAGGACTAGTGTGGAGAGTCACGCTGTGTTCGTTTTCCTCTGATGGCACATTTTCACAGCTCTGTGGTTCAACAAGGGACAAGTGTGGAGATATATTATGAGCTATTGCAAGATCCTGTCATGGCTTTGACTGTGTCTGATAACCAGACGCTGCTATCCTTTCATCCATCATACAGTAGCTGCAACTTCATTAAATTTAAAGACATCCTTAGTATGATTGCATTAGGAATATTTACCTGTTGTGTTTGTCAGTTTGATATGGAACAGAAATGCAAGTGCCCATTGCACCACATGCCAAACTGATCCCAGGGAAAAAATTACAGTCTGTTTTATTGTATTTCAGTATCAATAGTTGAGTTAGTATTAAAGGTTTAGTTTGTAGAATTCAGGGGGAGATATTGGCAGAGATTAAATATAATAAAATAACAATATTTCAAATAGTGTATAATCACCTGAAAATAAGAATTGCTGTGTTTCTCTTACCTTAGAATGAGCCTTTCATAGGAAGCAGGTCTTCGTCCAAAGTGTCGGCCATGTTGCACATTCAATTTTTCACCCAGAATGGACAAACACTGGCTTTAGATAGAGCCAGTTGCATTTTTGTGCTGGCAACTGTAATTTCCAGCCCATCTACAACGAGCTGTGTTGGAAAAACACAGATTTTATAATGTGAAAGGAAGGAAGAGTCCTCTTTTGCTAATTTGGCTCCGGGTAAAAAAAACACCTGAACATCTTGATATTAATTTTTCTCAGAGCAAAAAGGAGAGAATGCAGGTACGATGCTGTTCGGCCCGTCTCTGATGAGCCAAACAGCATCTGAGAAACACTTATCTGAAATCTAAAACTGCTTTATTCAGGAGGAGAGAGGAGGAGACCTTTGGATAATTTGTCTCCTGCTTTAAACCTCCTGAACACTGGAGGAATTCTAACCAGGAGAAGTAAATCCAGGGAATCCTACACGCTGCTCCTTTAAGAGTCCACTACTTCATCCTTTCACAGCATATTGCATGATCTAAAATTGATATCATCAAACACATAGTTTCAGTCCCTGATTATGATTGGCTGAGCCACAATGTTAAAAACAGCCTTGAATCCATTATTTTAATATCACTGATCAGTTCGTCACCTATTGTCATATAAGACGCAAAGATAAAGAGGGCAGCCACCAGTTAAAGCCTGCATCTATTTTTGATTAATTATCAAATTAGCTACTGTTTATTTTTTATCAATCAATGAATCGACTAATAGTTCCAGCTCTACTGCCGCTCAGTGAATCAGCCTTTCTTCTTCTCTAGAGACTGACAGGGCACTGAGTTTAAAAGGCTCGACACACAGCAACTTAGATCTTATGACCAACAGACCCAAATGTCATTTCACTTAATATCAACTAGACGGGGACTTCTTTCCTATTTCCAGTGACGTAGCTCAGTGATTAAAGCTTTGTTATATAAGTGCTGATGGCTAAGCTACTTGGTTTGAGTGAAATCTGGCAGTAGTTCTTACGGATGTTTTTTCCATAATTATGTCCAAAATGGTTTCATCCTGTCTTGAAAATATGCACAATAGTATCATTATAGTAACTGTATTTATCAGTGTTTACTTAATGCTAATAGTGAGGTGAATTCAAATCTAAGTTCAGTGTTGGGTTGTATTTGGGAATGAATTTAGTGCTTGGTGCTGGCTGACGCTCAAAGAAGTTTAGCATTGAGTATTTGCAGAGTTCGATGACCATGCCTAATGTGGAATGCTTGGTTGTAAAAGCCAGGCTGACTGAGGTCAAAGGTCGTCTTGTGGAGTATGCATGAGATAGAAAGGAGAGGAGAGGACAGGGGGTGCAGTTACGGGTAGGTGGAGAGTGGGGAGGAGATATGTGGAGGGTCGAGGATTCATTTCAGGTCATGTATTAATAGCTCAGCCTTTAAATGTGACCTTCAATGCCAGACTGAATGCCAAAAGTAAATTAAATTAGTGTTGGCAGTAATAGAGAGGCAGCAAATGATCTCATTGCACTGACAGACCTGTTGTCTTATCACTCTGCTGCACAAGAGGCGGCATTTCATTACCATGATGACGATGAGTTGTCCATCATTAAATAAAAAAAATAGTATAATATGAAAATACAATAATAATTAAAAATTCAGATTGTTATGGTGCTTTTTGGTGAATGTAAATAATTATATACACAGTGTCTGCAATAAGAGAAACATGCAACATCGGAAACCAAAATTAGAAATACATTAAATATTTTAATAGAAATATTTTCAAATATTGACTGACATTCAAAATATATGATGAGCTTGCAGAATATGATGGTGATTTGTGGATAAATCTACCAAAACTAACAGTATATTACAGAAAAATATATTATCATTAACGGCCTTGCCATAATTTACCATAATTCATAATACCAAGGGGGCCATTATTCTTCAGTGAGTACCTTCAGTTTTCACACTGAAAGTGGCCTCAGTTTTGCTGAAAATGCACACATACTTTGCCTAAGTAAAATACTGGAAATACTGGACTTTGACCTGCAGCTGAGCATTTTTGCTGTGCTTAGCCCTGTTTTCAGCTGTATGACGATGCACTTCCCAGCTAATCCGAGAGAGTTTTTAAGTAATTTATTTAGCTTAAGAAGTAAGAGAATTTTCTCAGTTCATGAAGGAACACATAATCCTTCTGTGTATCAGAAACATTCACATTCAAAACCACCAAATGTATAGATGCAAGGTTTTCACTGGGCAGGAGGGATATGAACTAGTAACTTAAGCTGTCAGACAGCTGTTAAAGAGTAAAAAGTACCTAAAATTGTACAGTACGTCAGTATGTGTACTTAGTAACATTATACCACTGGCGACAGGTGTGTAGGAGGACAGATCACAGAAGCTCCCACACCCTGTCACACTTACAGCAAATTCATTAAGATACATTTTGGTCCAGTGACCCTCTTGTCAGTATGGGACAACAGGTATGTCCACAGTTGAGAATTAGGTTATTCCAAAGAGAAAGACAGAAATCAAGTGACCCAGTACAACTCACATAACTTATCCACTGAATACAAGCTCAAGCGTAATTATGTAGGAAAAGACACCTTGAAAATAATAATTAAATGCCTCCCAAAACCTGAAACCCAGTTGCAGAGGCAGCCGGGGCTGCAGCTGCAGATTGAAGCCGTGTGGTAATGCAGCAGATTAGAGAAGGCATTCTGTCAACAGTTAATCCCCCCCATTCTCTGTTTTAATCCTGCTGCTGGATCAAGGACACTTACCTCCTGAGAGCTTCACGTGCCCGTGTGTGTGTGTGTGCATTTCTGATTAGTTTTATAAAGACAAGAGGCAGCGTTGTGTGTTTGTTGTTGTTTTTGTGCAGCAGTTGTAGTTTGACGCTCAGGATGGAGTGTACTGTTGCTTTTAGAGTGTTTTCTGAGGAGAAGAGAGTCAAGTGTGTACTTGTTTTTACAAAGCAAGCAGACATTCAGCACAATTCTAGGAGTTTGTACCTGTGTGTGTGTGTGTGTGTGTGTGTGTGTGTGTGTGTGTTTGTGTTTGAGAGAGAAGTTTTGAGAGAGAATGTTTGTGGCAGCTATTTGGGCACAAGTGGCTTTAAACTGTGCCAGCAGCACCATGCTTAGCACTGACCTCTCCCCTGAGCTATTTATAAATCTGTCCAGATGTGTGGGCGTGAGTGTTTCTGTGTGTGTGTGTGTCTGTGTGTGTGTTTTGTTAAAATGCTAAAATGATGTGTCACACTGCTTCTCCAACTCAAATTTGACTTGTAATTGTTGGATGCCTATAATGGGACAGACAGGAAGGGCTTTGCAACTTTTCTTCAACTTTTTCTCTGAAAATGAGCCTATTTCTAGACAACTTTCATGAGTAAATTGTGGACAGTTTGTATTTCTCGACACAGGTCATCAGACACGTCTCATTACGAAAAGACTATTTCCTGGTGGTTTTTTATAGTGTTCCTGTGAATAAGAGTTTCCATTGTGTTGTCAGTGGAATATAGTCTGAAGCTGCTGCGACAGAAACGCCTGGACAATGTTTGTCATTTTAGAGGCATGGTGCACCTGCGGAGATTCGCACTGCCATTGTCAACTTTCAAATTGATTTCAGCAATTTTACATACTTTGGTTGTCATATGCTGCTTTTCTGCTTAATTTTAAAGACCTAAAACTTCTGTTACATGATGCAATGATTATGACAAGACCAGATCAAAATCTAGCATACTGTTGAACCGTTTATGAAATGCTACAGGGCTTTTAATTTGAAGCACTTAGTGGTGGCATTCACTTAGTCACAGACTTTGCCCCGCTGTTGTGGTCCATCCAAAAATATTCATGTAAATGCATGTTAAAGTGAAGAACAGTACACACAACACAACCCTCTTCAACTCATCAGCTGTTGTTGGAGCCAAGTTCTGCTGAGAACAATAGTTTTTAAAACGTCCTATGAGCATTGCTTTTATGCTAACATTACAGTAGTTACAAAAAACAAGTTTTCACTCGTCTGATGATAGCAAAGTGCTTTCCTACGCTGTGAGTGTGTGGATGAAACATTTAGTTATAGATTTTACTTATATAGCAACTTGATAGTTAGAGTTAGCTTGACAATTCCCTTTCAGTAACTTTACATTTTAAAAGAGCAACTGTCAGTGCAGACACACCAACACCTGCGTCATCACTCACACCGTCCACTGCTGAAGCTTCTTTACTCACTCACTCGGTAACAGAAAGCCTTTCTCATTCATAGGGCTGGCCTCACATGCTGCAGTCCATTCAAACAGTGACAACAGCCTACAGTTTAGTAAATCAGTGGATCTGAGGGTGAGTGTTTGCTGATGGCTGCATGTAGATGGCTTTTGTATTGATGATGATGATGATAATAATGATGTAATGACATCAAATTTGGCTAAATGAATTTTTTATTGTTCTGTGTTAAATAGACCAAGTGATGAATGAAATAATCGAGAAAATAATTGTCTGATTGTTGGATAATGAAAATAATTGTTAGTTGCAACCCTCGTCATTTTGCCCTGTATTTGCAGTGTGTCAGCAGGTAAATCCTTGACGATGTGTTATCCATATCATGATGTGATAATAAGTAAGTGTTGTGTTTATAGCTAAGTGCTCCCTTAAAAAATTATGCAAGTTTAACCCAAGAATTTGGGCATTTAAAATCCCCTATAATCGACACTGCGTCTCGTTTCTTTCTCTTCTACTTCGAACATTTATTTAGGTCTAGCTCACCTACTCTCTCTCTCCCTCTCTCTTTCTCAGCATTTTTCTGTATTCTTCTCTCTCCCTCTACCTCTCTATCAGCAGCACATTGCACAGCTAATTTAGAGGCCTCGGGGGATGGTATGCATGTGTGTGAGTGCACATTCAGTCAGTTTTATTATGGTAAGAAGGGTGGAGAGAAGAGAGGAAGGAGGGGAGTGGCGGCTGAACAGTAGGTCTGACGTGACTGGTGCGGAAGCTGAGACGCGGTTTGGCATAATCACCTCTCACCATGGCAACTGTAGAGTGTGTGTGTGTGTGTGTGTGTGTGTGTGTGTGTGTGTGTGTGTGTGTGTGTGTGTGTGTGTGTGTGTGTGTGTGTGTGTGTGTGTGTGTGTGTGCGCGCGCGCATGCACGAGACAGCAATGACTGAAAAAAGGGCAAGGAAGAAGAGGGAAAATCAACAGGAGAGGTCGTGTGTGTGCATGCTTGGAAAGGTCGACATGTTAGCGTTTTATTTGTATCCATTCAGAAAGTGGAATGTAACCTGTTGACCTTTCATGTAGCCGCTGGTGGAGACATCTTCACAAACCAGTTGTGTGGCTGACATTAAGGCCCAACTTTGTGTTGTGAATTATTCGTTAAGAGAAATGTGTACAAAATGATACAAAAACCATTTGGAATATATCATTTTTTTAGTGGTACAGTTGCAAAAAACATATTTTTGTGGATTATTTTCAGAGCAAGCATCTTACAGATTCAGGAGATGTAAGTGTGATATTCTAATAACGTGGGCTTTTTTTGACATTTTGGGGAATACTCTTATTCAAAATTTTGCTGAGACTTCGATAAGAAGATTGATACCACACTCGTGGTGCTTTATCTATGGCTAGAGCAGGAAGTTGTTTGTCTTATTTTCTTAGCATCAAGACGGAGAGCTGTTGGCTGTTGAAAAAGTTGAATCAAGGAACAAACCAAACCATGAAGAGCACAGATGCCCCGCTCACACTAAAAGCCTTTGCATATAGAGAACTGCAGTAATGAGTCCTAAAACCTGGAAATCATTTAGCATTTCAGCAGTGTGTGTCTCCATTAGCTGTCGTCCCACACTGAAACTCTAAACGTACTCTAAAATGATCATGGAAATATAGATCACAGAGCCTGAAAAAACTTCTGCATGATCAGATAAACAGCCATAAACAAGCAGCAACAGTGTGGCCTGTCTCAACTTTCTCACCAGTTTACAAAACTATCTATGTGTTTTTGATTTTAGGGTGAACTTTCCCTTCAAGTAATAAAGAGAAAGAAAATACCATGCACTGATTTTTAAAAGAATAGTTACTATTTTGTTTATCAAAGCAAAAGTGAAGATTTACTCCACACAACTGCTCACAAAGTATTACCACAAAATACTGACCATCATCCCTCTTTTTGTCCCCCCTCGTCCTCCTCTTTCCCCTATCACCTTTCTTACTTCCTCTCTCTCTCTCTCTCCTCTGTAGGTTTTCCCTTCACCCCTCTCCTCCCCGTGGATCATAGGATCGCCCCGTCATCACCCCCTCCTCCCTGGACAGACCAGCAGACGGATTCCCGGATCGCCTTTCATCCTTAATTCCTTGTCTCTCTCTGCCCATCTCCCACCTCCACCACTTCCCTTTATCATAATGAGTATCTGGACTTACACAGTGCTCGAGAGCAAGACACTGCTCTGCTGTTGAGTGTTTGTCAGAATGGACAGGTGTCCAAGGGTGTTAAGAGAGACAAATCAAAGTGGACTTTCAGAGTGGGAACGTGATATCCATGACTGATCTAAGAGAGAGAAGAAAGAGAGTTCAGCTATGTCTCAGACTGCCTCACAGCACCTTGAATGACCAGTAGTGGATTCTGGGAACTCTGAAGTGCCTTGTCCAAGGGAACGCCAGCAGGATCAAAGAAATGTACATCAAAGAACTCCAAATACTTTTTTTATAAGTTGATTTTTTAGTTGCTTTGGACAGTGCACTGCTTCCGTGATCGCTCCATTCCTCCATCTTTACCTCCATCATTTTCTCCATTTTTTATTCATTCGTCCTTCAGTTTGATCTAGTGGTGCGCTTTTAAGCTAAAGGACCCACGTGTCCTCCTCTCTTCTTCCCAAACTTTCCTCCCCCACCCTCCCTTTTTGTTTTTATTTTTTGCGGCACCCACCTGGCCTTCACCATTCGCCCCTCTCTTGCAACGGCTGTCCTCCCCCCTCGCTCCCGCCCCCACTCATCCTCCCCCTCCCTAACCACCTCCTCTGCCCCCTCCTCCCCCCACCATCATCACCACCACCACCATCCTCACCCTCAGCCCCACTCCCACCACCACCACCATCACCACCACCAACTCTCCTCCTCTCCCCCTCGCTTCTCGCCCCCTCCCTTTTCCACCTCTGCGGGTACCATGGCGATGGCTGCCACTGCCTCCTCCTCTCCCTCGTCCTCATCGTCGGGCAACAGCAGCGCGCGGGAGCACCTGCTGGCAGTGCGTCGGCGCACCCCACATTCCCGGCCGTACACGATTGGTCCGGACAACCTTCGCAGTCTGTCAGTGCAGGGCGCTGTGGGAGCTTCCGGCTCTGCGTCTTCTTCTTCAAATATGTCATCAGGGAGCCAATCAGAAACAGCGGGGGTGGGGCTTCAACGGGCCAATAGCGACACAGACCTGGTTACATCAGACAGCCGCTCATCTCTCACAGCGTCTACGTACCAGCTGACTTTAGGCCACTGTCACCTGGTCATCTCCTGGGACATCAAGGAGGAAGTGGATGCCACCGACTGGATCGGCCTGTACCACATCGGTGAGCAAACTCAAAAGTTGATCAATTTACTGTGACAAGCAGCAAGAAGCAGCAAGTCATCACATTTAAACAGCTGGAACCAGCAGCTGTCTGGCATGTTGACTATTCTGTCAATTGACTAATCAATTAATTGACTAATATTTTCTGCTATAGTAGGGGTCCTGGGGCACTTTGGGCAACAGGTCACATTTTAAACGTACAAACCAGATAAGATCTCAACTGAATTCAATAGGTTCATTTCTGTTCAGTTATTACGTGACAAATATCTTCTTGCCTTTGATGAGTTTTATATTCAGCATGTTATCTAGAACATTGCAGTATCTTAAAGGGCTGCAAGTAACTTATTTTTATTAATACTTATTAATACTTTTTAATGTTTCTCTCAGTGCTTGCAAAAAATGCTAGCCACCTGACTGACCTTGAGTTAAGATGAATTACCATGGAAATACATAGAAATCTTAACAAATCCTTGAATTCAAACAGCCCGTTTTCAGTAGCCTATTAATTGTGTACGACCAATTTTTAAAAGGGCCTCGATTGTGGTCAGTTCTTGCTTGCTCATCGTCATCATCATGTCCGTCTTCCTGCTTCCTGTCTCTTTGTTTCTCCATTCCATGTTGTCTCTCCCTCTGTCTGCTATCCCGCCTGTCTGTCCACTTGTCTAATCTCCTGTCTTGCAGTGTAGTAGAAATTGCTGTACATGATAGCGCTATTGAAGAAATTCTAACTTGTAACTCGTCTTAAGAATAGAGCACGGCATCAGCCCCACTGCTGCTGCATTAACTGGCTAATGGATTGTGTGTGAGAAGAAGGTGGTGAGGGAAAGGGAGTAGGTTATCCTGATGAAAAGTGATGCTGACTCAGCATCAGTAGCACTTAAGAGCAGTATATGCCGGCTCATATTACACTCCCTCTTTCTCTCAAAGTGAAGTGTGACCAGTCTGTTCCACAACAATACCTCAAGAATACTAAATTCTGCGTGAATATTTGAAATTTGCACTCGTGCAGATTGTGTGTGGAGAGGATAGACTGTAAAAATAATCTTTAAAAGCATTTTTCTATCAAAGTCAGTACAGTCAAATAATAATGAGTATGTTTGACACAATAACTACATGCAAGTGATTTTTATTCCTCTGATTTGTAGCATTGATCCAAATATATATTCCTGTTGTCTGGTATTGTTCATTCTGACATGGTTGCCTGTAAGGGTGTCCCGATCAAGTTTTTTTTCCCCCTGATCTCATCATCTCTGATATGTTGGCTTTTTGCTTGTGCACTTGCAGTGGGGATTGGTGAGTGATGTTGCAGTAACTGTGATAAATAATGTAAATATACAGTCATATTCTGCTTTTTTGTTTATGATGTGTGGTGTATTGTGACGGGCAGGCTCATCCACTGCTCTCACACACACACAGAGCTTAACAGGGGAGAAACACAGACAGCTGAGTACAGCAGAGATGACGAAAGGCGCTCCATGTTGCTGTGCATGAAAAAAAAACAACTGTTTGACAGAGCTGACATAAAACAAAGGATCAGATCACTCTAAAGGCTAAATATTCCTCATCTCAATCAGTCAAAAAATGCCTTGATCGGTCCTGAACCCATATTTGAGATCATATCAGGTCATCATCCCTAGTAGCCTGAATTTAATGTGAGATAAAAGCCAGTCTCTGAAATCAGCTGGGCTCTGTGATGCCCTGCAGTTTCCAGGCTCCGGTGTGAAAGAGCAGCTTTCAGCAGCCAGTGAAATACACACAGTTTTACACAAGCTAAGGTCATCTCAAACCACAGGTGACTGATTTTGTGTTTTTGTGAAATAGAATGATTGCCTGTGGACAACCCTCTGTCCAAGACAAAGAGGCAAAGAAAGCCTATGAAAGGTGATCTCTCCATCTCTACAACCTCTCTGCAGCTCTTTTCTGGTATTGACCCATGCAGGGGGATTTCTAGGGTTTTTCTCCCCAGGGGTGAGCACTGTTTCCAGCCTGGCTGTCAGCCATGCTCCCCTGGAGCCGCCTGAGCTCCATAACCTCACCCTGCTGTCTGACCTGTGTGTGTATATGGGTTTGTGTGTGTGTGTCACACTTCTCAGGATGTAGTTTATACGGTTTGGATGATTGCAAGGTTATCAGGTCAGACAGGTGTGTGTGTGAGGAATACTTATTTACTGTCACCAATAAAGGCTCATGGTTTATTGATGTTGACCTGCTGTGACAGAGGGCAAGGTGTGTACTGTATATAGATGCGTGTGCGTGAGTGAGACAGACATGAGCATTGATCCATTAGGACATGGCCCATTTGTCACAGGACGTACACATAAATGTTTGATAGCTCAACAGTTACAGACAGGGATGTATTTTATGACCTGAAGGCAGAGTTTCCCACAGGAACTACTAACCTCCTTGGTGGTAATTGCAACATGCTCTTTTACCTCTTTTACCTGTGAAATCCCCAAGGAGGTCCAAACCAAACTGTGAACACCACGTTTGAAAGAAGAAGAAAGCATTCCTTTAGATGTCCCTCATGGGGAAATCTATCATTTTTGCTCTGCTGGTACTTTTTTGACAAATTACACACACACAGGCCGGAAATACAATGTAAATGATGTAAAATCAAGAAGTATACCTGTACACAGTAGATAAATGTCAGGGGTGAGGGGACTGCCCATAGTCAGGAGCCCCCAGCAGTTGGGGGTTCAATGCCTTGCTTAAGGGCACCGCGACACAGAGGAACAGCTTTTGAATTAAATGTGTATGTGTTTCACAGATGAGACGTGTGTGGCCAACGTGTGGGACTCCAAGAATCGTGGCGTAAATGGCACCCAGAGAGGACAGATCGTGTGGAGACTAGAGGCGGAACCCTACTTCATGGAGCGTGAGTAGAACCCAGCAGTGCTGTGTTTGTCTTAGTTACAGGGACATCCCATGGATTTAACTAATCTGAAAACCAGTTTACGTGTCAGTTGTACATCTTCAGTGGATATGGAAGAGCTTTGTCAGGCCTGAGAAAGATGTCATGGGGATTTTTGTGTTGTGTTCTCTCCACAGCTGAGACTAAGATCTGCTTTAAATACTATCACGGTGTAAGCGGAGCATTAAGAGCAACAACACCTTGTATCACAGTCAAGAACCCTGGAGTACCGGTATGTTAGTGTGTGTCCCAACTACATCTCCCTTAAGCCCCTACAGTCATTCCTCATCCTCCAATTGTTCACCATTGTCACTTATTTTCTTTTCTGTCCTTTCTACCTCTTTCTCCTCTGATTTTTTTAACTGACTTCTTTTCCAGTTTTCCTGATTTTCTGGTACACAATCTGAAACATCCTTAATCTGCCATCTAATTGGCTTCCAGAGGCCAGTGATCAGTGACCATATTTATCAAGCATTTCAGAAGAAGTAACTCTCAGTAAGACTCCATACACATGAGGATTACAGATAAAAAGTGTTACATTTAGCATTTTTAAACCAAAATGTTGGCATTATATGTTTCTGTGTGTTACATTTTAACTTGCATAGTCTTAGCAGGAATGTCACAGTAGAAAACAACTGTTTTGGTGGCACTAGTGCTAGTGGAAAAACAGTGACAGGATGCAAAAAATATCCACATTCGGGGGTTAAAAAGATACAGGAAATATAGCTATGGGCCATTAAAAAAACAGCCACATTTGGGAGCTAAAAAGCTGCAAGATACACAGCGACGGGGAACTAATAAATAACTACGTCTTTGAGTTACGATGCCACAGGACACACAGCCTCGGGTCACTAATAAACACACACATTTGGGCGGTAAAAAGCCGCAGGAAAAACAGCCATAGATAATCCAAAATCTTTCCTGTTTGTGGACTAAAAAACTGCAGGAAACATAGTTGGGGTCACGAAAAGGCCTATAATTGAGAGCTAAAATGCTGTAGGAAACACGGTGATGACTCACTAAGAAAACTAGTTCTGTTGTTTGTCGGTCTTGAAACAGTGGTCTGCAGTTTGGGAGGCATCTCATGTACTACGTTACTTTAGAGACGCTGACATGATATATGAAACATACAAATCTAACATATTCATGGTTTGCATGAATGTAGAATGCCAGTATTTTCTTATCATTTTACCACTGCCTACTATTTCAAACTGTCAGAAAACGCCAGTACGCCATCATGGTTTCAACTTTGCAGGCATTGCATAACAGCAGTGTCACACGTTGTCTCTGGAGTTGTCCTTGCTCGTCTGAGAGTCAGTGCAGGAAGTCCTACTGTGAGATAGAAGTGTTTTTACTCTGTGTGATTTCTCAAAAGGATTCTGACGCACTCTATAAATATAGTGGCTGTTTGTCAGCTGTAGATCCTCCCTCTTCGTTCACTAACACAGTGACTAAATAAAGGCATATATATCAGTATTCAGCTCAGCACAGGTGGCTTTAAGGAGAAAATCTTCTTAACTGCTGCCTCTTGACCCCCAGAATTTATTGGTTAAAGTATTTTGGACTCCACTCTGCTAAGACCAAAGCTGAAAGCAAATTAAGAGATGGCAGGGATGCAGTTAGTCGGTGGAGAGCAGTGAGTGGAGAAAGTGAACGTCGCTGAGCTCTTGGCAGCACAAACTGAGGCAAAGAGACATTCACTCCAGTTGAGTCAGTAAAATTTAAAGCTGTCAGCTTGAATCAGGACTCCGAGACTCTTATTCCTCCCCCTCTCTGATGTTCCTCCTTTTAACTTTGCATCAACTATCTCTATTTCTTTAAGAGTCAAATCAGTTCACTCTAAAAATGGGACAGGTAGGTTACACACTCACACTGCTCTCCTGTTGGTTGTTTTCTCATCAGGTGGGCAGTGAAGGCCAAGTGGAGGACCAATCAGGGACTGAGCATTGTCGGAAACTCGTCAGCTTCACCCTATCAGGTGCAAGAATGATTCAGTGGAATTGCGTTTTGCTCCAGTATAAAAAAAACATCTTATGAATGAGTGATTTCCTCTCCAGACATGCGGGCGGTGGGCCTGAAGAAGGGCATGTTTTTCAACCCCGACCCCTACCTGAAGATGTCCATCCAGCCTGGAAAGAGGAGTGGCCTCCCCAAGTTTACGCACCACGGCCAGGAGAGACGCTCCTCCATCATTGCCAACACTACCAACCCTGTGTGGCACGGAGAGGTCAGCACAAACACACATACGGAAATGCACACACCATGGTGTCAAAAACAAATTTAATAAGGGTAAACCATTTAACACCACGAGCAACAGCAGTCGTTTTCCTGCTGCATTTAGACACCTTTCATTAGCATTTAAACCTCTGAGACCTTAGAAAATTGACTTGATTTCTTTCAAAAACACAAAAAAATATGATGAGCAAACTGGCAAGAAATGACATGCAAAGTGCAACAAAAAAAAGTAAATGATCTAAAAATAAGGTGATTTAGGCTTTTTAGATATGAAATGTGAAGAAATGTCCAGAAAACTATTAATAATGAGCTCTTTCTTTAGGTTATTTTATTTATTTTTTTTTTGTTTATTGTATTTTATTTTTACTTATTTATTTTTGCTTAATTTTCCTGAAACTTTTTGGGCCATTTCTTGAATAATGTTCAATTATGTTCTTGTAACAGGACACCTCAGAGTGGGTTATCACACTTACACCATGACCATTACGCGATTTTCAACCATACTGTCGATTTCAGAAATAGACTTTTCAAGGGTTTAATACTTAAAACATATAACCCTGGATGTAGTAGCAAACATCAAGTGTTTGGACCTCTCTAGCTTATCTAAGGATCAGGAAGTGAGCCTTAGATAAGCTACAGATAACTTTTTCCACACCTATCTGAGGTATTAAATTTTTATATGTAATTTAATTTGATTTCTGCTTCTTAACCTTCTTATATACATGTGGACTTATGTTCACATAGAATTCACGGTACTTGGAGCTGATCACCATCACTGTTAGAAGTTGAAGGACAAAGCAGAAGTGAAAAAAACAAAACGAAACAAAAAAGGGTGTTAGCATTGCATTTTAATCCAATGTATTTCTAAATGCATACTGTAATCAAAGAAACTGCATGTTTACCAAACATCAACATAGTAAAGATAAAACTTTGCACTGTTGATCCTCCTGTAGAAATACACCTTTGTGGCTCTGATGACTGACGTGTTGGAGATTGAAGTGAAGGATAAGTTTGCCAAGAGCCGACCAATCATCAAGCGGTTTCTGGGTCAGTTGACCCTCCCCGTGCAGAGACTTCTGGAGGGGCCGACAGCTGAGTGAGTGCAAACACACATACATCGAAATGTCAAATTTGGATGCATACAAATGTTGACACATAAATGTGTGTATTTAATGAAAACAGCACCTCCTGCTTTATTTTAATTAGCACTCAGAAAGAAGGAGGGAACCTCTGAGGAGGACGCACAATCATCTGACCTTCAGCACTTAACCACAGCGACACAACACAGTGCAGCCAATAGCAATCGATGCTTCCTAATCAGCTCATTGTTCAAGCATTGATTTGATATTGATCCACAACTAAGGACATAATGTTCTCTAATAAAAGATGTATATGTATAGTGTGTGCACAGGTCAACATTATTTTGATGGTGGGAAGTGAATGGCAAAACCGTTGTTGTTATATATATATTCAACACTTAATTTTAGATAGATGAGCATGTACAGTCTTGTGTATACCTTCATCTGCTTCTTTTATGCCTGAATATATGTTTGTTTACATTTTCTGTTTTCTGTGTGTTCTCTGATAATGTATCTTAACATGTGTGTTTGTGTGTGCAGTGATCAGCAGGTCAGCTACAGCCTGTGTCGTCGTCTCCCTACGGACCATGTGAGCGGGCAGCTTCAATTCAGAGTGGATATCACCTCCACTGGACATGAAGGTGTGTGCGTGTGTGTAAGTGTGTGTGTGTGTGTGTGTGCATTATAATTTTTGGAGGTGATGTAAAGGAGCAACATACTCTTCAATTGTTTTATATGATAAAAACTCATTAGTGAGTTAGCAAAATGTTCTACTATGACTGCCACTTTAACATCATATCAAATAATATGCAACAAAATAGACTGCAGAGCAGTATTAAATGGGCAATTGTCCTGAGTCAATTTACATCCACTAAAAGTGCTTCTTTTTGCCACCAAAAGGCTCAGATTGTTATTCTGCGTCTGACAGCATTATGGATTGGACCCCTATTGAGGGTGACCTTTTTGTGGAAGAGGAAGGTTCTCTTTATTTAACCAGAAACAGCTTTGCCATCGCCAAACACACCAGACTGCATATAAACAGCAGTGTAATTAGTGTAAAACACACTTCATTTAAAGCCTCCAGAAGCACAATAAAACTCACAAAAACTGTCTCAGTTCATCTCTGATGTTCCACAATTTTACCGCTCCTCCTCCTCATCCTCATCCTCTGTTTCTTTCAGAAGCGTCACCAGATGCTGTTGGAACAATCTTAGGCAGCGCTGTGAACGGTGACCCCGGCAGTCCCTCAGATGACGAGGACCTCCCTCATCCATCCACTTCCTCGCGTGTTGCATATGAACCTTCTCCCACAGGATCTGATGAAGGCTCCCTGATAGTTAATGGTGCTTGTTACTATGGTGATGACAGCGTGTGGCGGGATCCAGGGCAGATGGGAGAGGAGGATCTGCTGGCTGTGGCCCTGGGCGGCCACACTCACAGGCAGGTGTCACTCAATGACTACCTGGATGCCATTGAGGCTCCCAGGAGCCCCGGGGACCGTCCTCTGGCTGGGCCTTCGCCGAAACTGCGCTCTAGCTTTCCAACGGACACGCGACTAAATGCCATGCTGCACATAGACTCTGATGAGGATGAGGAGACGGCGGGGCAGCACAGGGAGCAATCACAGGAGACGAGGACGCAGCAGAGTACAGACTTATCGACAAGATCGGCTGCATCTGCGTCTCAACAGGGGAACGAGGGTTCAAAAGAAGAGCCACAGGGCCATACTGGAGCTGGGACTGAGCCCGGAGCAGGGGCCACAACAGAGGCAGGCTCCTCTGCCAGTGGTCAGCCTGGAACAAACCCTGCAGGGGCCGAATCTGGAGCTGGAGTTGCAGAAAGTGCCGTGCAAACACAGGTAGGAGCGTCAGCCGCAGCTGAGACTGAAGCTGGCACTGGAGAGGCTCCTGGAGCATCAAGGGAGGCTTCAGGAGAAAGCGCCACAGCTCCAAGCTCATGTCAGGCATCAGGGGCTGAGGCAGCTGCAGCGGCTGGGCCCGGGGAGTCTGTAAGGGAGTGTACCTGTCAGGAGCAGAGTAGCAGGATGGGTGCAAACCAAGAAGTATCCCTCACTCCCTCACTGGGTCCACTTTCACCCATTCAGGTGAGCAGCTGTAGTTTGGTAGCTAAAAAGTAAATGTCTCAGATGTCATTTGGAACATTGCATAATTTCTTCTCCGCTCACCCTCTTGTTTCTTCCCTCCTCAGGAGGTGGAGACAAGAAAAGAATTGGCTCCGAAAGCGGAGGAGGAAGGGGAGTCATCAAGCAGCGAGGCGAACGGACCAGTAGCAGCAGCTGCTCCTACGAGCAGTGTCATAGCTGATCGAGGAGAAGGGGCTTCTGAAATTGGTAGGTGGTAAATGTTTTTGTTGTTTATTTGTTAGGATCCATATTAGCCGTGCTGTAAAGCAGAGCTAGTCTTCCTTGGATTCACAATTAAAAACACACATTGAACATTAGAGTCAGGGCTGGAATTTGGAGCCCCAAAATCGTATTAATTTAAACATACATATATAATTAATCTACCAGACTCGTGCACACGCAGCTGTATCTCCTTTTGCTGCTTTCATTTGCCTCTTTGTACTATTACACAATTTAAAACAAATGTCATTAATTACAGGAGCAAGTGCCACTGTCAGGAGCAGTCAGGAAGAGGAGGAGGAGGGGGAGGTGTGGAGGAGGAGGCAGTCCATGCAAGCGTCTGGAGGTGTGGCCCAAAACCAGGAGGTGGGCTCGGCCAGGGAGAGTCAGAACGGGTCAGGGGGGGTGGAGAGAGAGACAGGTGAGATACAGGACTGACATGGATTTTTTAAAAAAAAAAAAAAAAAGATAAATCTAAATTTTTTCAGTAAAAAGAAATCATTTATTATTCTTTTTTTATTTTTTAATCAGTAAAATGTATATATATATATATATATATATATATATATATATATATATATATATATATATATATATATATATATAATTAAACTTAAAGGAACATTTACAAGTTTTCACACAATCTTGCAGCTTCATTCCTCCATCAGGTGAGACTGAGCAGCTCCACCAGAGCAGCTGCAGCTGGGGGTTATCTTTTCCAGCCTCCTGCTGCAGTGATTGCGTTTACATGTATGTCTTGTCTAACAGGAGCATAACACAGGCTAACTGGGTTCAGATCTGTTTTTATGTCTGTCTTTTTTCATTTAAGTGTCTGTAAGTCAGAGCATGTTTGTGATTAACACAAAAAAGGTTCCCACAACTAGTATTTATTGTATGCTTGCCAAAATTCAGTATTTGACCCATGAAGCAGGCTGTCTGGACTGCCATCAGAGAAGTGAGCTATCGGGGAGTATGAATGTAATTAAGAGACTAGAGTATTATTCAGATAAGATCACAGTTTGCAGAGAGAACAGTTGTTATTTCAGCTGTTGACAGTAGTCGACGGTGGTAGGTTGTGCTGTGGGGAGAACAAACAGCTGTAGGATCTGATGTCGTACTTCAAAGTCATTAAGTTTTACAGTTTTGGTATTACATGTGACAAGGGAACATTTCTACTTTTTCTTACATTTAAAGTGATGCAAAAATGTTTCGCAGTTTTGATGACAATATATTGTGTATGTGTATGCAGGTGCCACAGCTCAGGTCAATGGCCACCAGTCAGTTCGATCCCTGCCATCTGTCCGCCATGACATCAGTCGTTATCAGAGAGTGGACGAGCCACTACCACCTAGTGAGTGGCTTTTTTTGGACAGTCTGGAGTATATTTTTTAATGTGCTGTGGTGTACGATTAAACCGGGAGGTGGCAGCAATAGTCAAAATAACATCAAACTCTTGCCTTGGCTTACGTCTTTAGCCTTGATCTGTCCAACAACTCGATTTTCTTGCCAAGAATTTAGTCTTTTGGCAGAGTAACATGAGCGCTTTTAATGCTATGGCCTCCCCTGATCGACATTAATGTGATGTACATCTTAAATAGTTCACTGTGTCCTTAATCATAATAAGAGTCTTTCCTGCCTTTACCTTCTTCTCTGGGATCATTTTATTCTGGATCCAAACAAGATGGCCTCTGGGTTTCAGACAGCCAAGTCTCAATATTTTAATGCTCTTTACTAATAATCTTTACTAATCATCTGCAAGAAGAAACAAGCTTCCTTCGTGTCATTAAGATATAACATGTTTTATACATTGTACACAATGTATAAACATACAGTGTTTTATAAATTGTATTGTAGCATAAGGCACATAGTTTTATATTTTCACACTCTTTACACACTCAGCACATTATACATGTTTATAATTTTAAAGATTCACGTTCTACTGCTAATTGTTGGTATTTTTTATTATTACTGTGTTTCTATTTTATTTTTTACATACTCTGTGCTTGTACTTACTTCTACTTTCTGTAATTCTCTATGCTTGTCAGTGACTGTAACAAACCACAGTTCCCCCGAGGGATCAACAGAATATTTCTGATTCTAATAATAGGGAAAAAAGTAGCCCCAGGACACCTCATAGTCTTAGCTTTGAAAAATGTTCTATCGACATCCACTATCTGTGTCCTTCCCTTTCAGAGACAAAAAAGTGGTATAATAATCAACATTGCAGCTACTTAATTCTTACAAGAAACTTGTAATCAAGCAACAAGAAGAAAAGTAAAACACAAAAATAAACGACAAAGAAAATGACCCCAAATAAGTGCAGAAAATTTAAAAGTGTGGGCTTTTTTTCTGCAACACAATTTAAAATATATAATTATGATGATTATAAATATGTTTTTGATAACTTTATAATAATTCTCCCCCTTTATCAAAACTATTTTTCAGGTTATTTTATTTGTCAGCTTTTACTGATTTCTTGCAATTTGTGGGACATTTCTTGCCAAGTCGGTCATTACCTTTTCCGCCCATGTTTTTGAAATAAATCAATTTTAAGGGGTTAAATAGCATGTGAAAGGCATCTGAACACAGCACAAGAACACTGATGTCGAACCAGATTTGAAAGTCTTAAAGGGATCCATTGCTTTCATTGATGAAGTTGTCACTGTGACCGACAAGCCAACAGATGCATAAAGTCAATTCTACATTAGTTTGTATAGACACAAAGCCTCTGCATCTCCTTTTCAGCATGGCCTTGCTATTGTGTGACGCACTCACTTCTGTCAATATGTGTGTGTGTGTGTGTGTGTGTGTGTGTGTGTGTGTGTGTGTGTGTGTGTGTGTGTGTGTGTGTGTGTGTGTGTGTGTGTGTGAACCAGACTGGGAGGCTCGTATCGACAGCCACGGTCGGATCTTTTACGTAGACCACGTGAACAGAACCACAACTTGGCAGCGTCCCACTGCTCCCCCCGCCTCACAGACCCTCCAGAGGTCCAACTCCATCCAGCAGATGGAGCAGCTGAACCGCAGGTCAGAGTTAAATTTATTTAAACTTTCCACTCTTGTCTTAACTTTTCTTCTAAACCATGTTAATTAACACACACATATACACTTTTCCAGATATCAGAGTATACGTAGGACAATAACCAATGACAGCAGACCAGAGGAGCAGCCAGCCAATGAACTGACCGCAGATGAGACAGACATGCACCCCTCCATCCCCGGTAATCCTCTCTCTGCACTGCAATCAGGTCTGTGTAGTCTGCAAAGCATTTACTGGAGACTTGATTAGTTTTTTTCTGTGTGTGTGTGTGTGTGTGTGTTTTGTTGCAGAGCTCCGCAGGGACAACAGTGTGTCTCAGTCCAGTTCCAGGTCTCGTCTCACCCTGCTGCTTCAGTCCCCAAGCGCCAAGTTTCTCACCAGCCCAGACTTCTTCACTGTGCTGCATTCCAACCCTGTATGGACACTTGTTTTCTTCTTTTTTTCCCCTCTGTTTCAACTTATCAATCTCTCTTTTCTCCAAATTCCTCTCATAGATTGCCCTCTGCTGTTTATTTTAGGAAATTGCAAGGCCTTCTCCTTTGTTTCTCATTTCTCAGTTTGTGCATCCTTGATTCCTTTCTTTGCCTCCTCTCCTTGTGTGTTAGTACCTCCCACCTGAGCTGCATGCGGACAGAGGAGTCGAAGCAAAGACATTTAACAAAACGAGACGTCTGTGCTTTGGAGACCTCATTTTAAAGCAATGTCAATTAAATATAAGTTGTTATGCCTTTTTAATGTGTCACAGCTGCCAAAAAGATTTCGGTAAATGGATATGTCTGGCCATCCTTACTTATAGTTCTCTGGCAAGCTTTCCGTCTCCTTTTTCTGTGACATGCTTTTTTTGGAATTGAGACGTTCTTAATGATGTCACACTGAGGTCAATTTTATGGTTACAGGCAGGACGATGGAGGAGAGAGGAGATGAGGAGGCACAAAAGAGAGAAATGAGAAGATCCCACTTTTTTAACCTCCATTAGATCCGCACTCATTCAGGGACTGTGCCAAAAATTTTAGGTTGGTCAGAAAAAAGGGGAGGGTTATGTTATGCTGATCCCAGACTTTTTTACTTTTAGAAGAATGCTTAACTCCCCAAATGACAATTTGCGTATCAAACAGTCTCTCCCTTATGCTGAATTTGTGAGGAAATCCTTTTTCTCACATGCCTTCAGTGAATAAATAATCCAAAAAACAGAGAAAGCAATGATGAATTGAAGTCGAAACATATCGAAACATCTCTTTCCAGACTCTAAATTAATGCAGTATAGTCCAAGTCTCATTTATCTGGTCATAGGGTGAGTAATTTCCAAACAGACAGCCCTTCCTGGGGAACATTTCTGAGAGTAGAACTTCATCTGTGTGCTTTTTCATAAACAGTTATTTTACTTAACTGAACACAGGAGCAGCTGGTCTACCACTGCCTTGATCATGAGTTTATCTGTGTTTGTGTGACGTTGGTGTTTTAAAGGCTTAGTTTGTGTTCACCACAGTCAGACAACAAAAAAAATTAGGTTAAATTGCTGTTTTTGTCAGTGGGTTCTGGCTTTGAAGATAGCATCAATAAGGTTTACTTTTTGTTTGGGTAAGCTATAAATTACATCAGTAGTTTTCTTAATGGACAGTTATTACATGGTATCACAGTGGGACAACTTCACTTTACAAAACTTCTTACCTGTGCCTGGTGCGTTTGGTTTCTCTCTTCTTTCTGTCTTTTCCCCTTCCTCTATACTGTCTCTCGCTTTTTCTGCGTGTCTAGAGTGCCTACCGTATGTTCACCACCAACACGTGTCTGAAGCATATGATCAGTAAGGTTCGTCGGGATGCTCACCACTTCGAGCGCTACCAGCACAACAGGGACCTGGTGGCCTTCCTCAACATGTTCGCCAACAAACAGCTGGAGCTGCCCAGAGGCTGGGAGATGAAACATGACCACACCGGCAAGGTGGGAACCACACCCAAATAAAATAAAGTGCCGTGGGCTTAAAGGGTTCTGGATACAGTACAATTTAGTATTTTATATTCAGTTCAAGAGGTTGCAGTATTGTGTGGATACATACAGATGCAGTCACCCATAATTTCTCCTTCTTTTTTCCTTTACAAAAATTCGTAAAAAGTAATGAAATACACTGATTTTCAGTGGTGAAATATAACTATATAACTATATATAAAGTACATTTACAGTACTAAGTACAGTAGTAAGTACTGTACAGTATGTTCAGCATTTAAAATGTATTTCTGTTGTTATTCCATAATTTTGTTGGGAAATAATCTACAACTGTTTAATGTTTTGTGCTGATGTATGACAGATGTTGTTTCGAGCTGTTTAACTGTTGAAAGGAAAATATTTGCATATTCATTTATGTATTTTTCGGTCAGGGAAAAGGAGTTGTTATGTAGGAATTTTTTTTCTGGAAAAACCACATCAGACATAAGTTATTATTCAAGCAGAATATTTTGGCTGCAGGGAATCAGTCATTTCAATTTTTATTTTTTTAGAAACGAGTATGTACTGTTAAGTCCAGTCCACGTTAGAGCGGACAGTTGACAGTCTCTTGTTTTGTGAACATTTACAGCCTTTCTTCGTGGACCACAACTGTCGCGCCACGACCTTCATCGACCCCCGGCTGCCTCTCCAGAGCACTCGGCCCCCGAGTCTCCTGGCTCACCGCCAACACCTGACTCGGCAACGCAGCCACAGTGCCGGGGAGGTCAGCCCACGACGACTGGTAAGACAGAGAAAAACACACGTGTTTTAGGTGTGTAGCTTACATACCTAAAGCTCTGTATCTTTAGGCTGGTTAAACTCTGAAAATATAACTGCTTCTGTGTCTGCCCTCCCTTTGCAGGTGGGTGAAGACCCTCGTCATGCCGGACCACCCGTCCTGCCGCGGCCTTCCAGCACCTTCACCTCTGCCAACCGGGGGCAGTGCCAAGATGTTGTGCCAGTGGGTCAGTAAAAACACAGACACATACACACACACACACACAGATATACACAACACTTCAGAAATGATCAAATATGACCACCGTGAATGTGTCTTCTTCTTCTAGCTTACAACGACAAGATTGTGGCGTTTCTTCGACAACCAAACATCTTTGAGATTTTGCAGGAGAGACAGCCGGACTTCAACCGGAATCATTCACTCAGGTACACGCACACACACACACACACACGCACACAGAGTCTATACCTAAGATAACACAAAGTTTATATGTAACTTTATTATTTATATGTAAAGCTTCCATATGAAACAAAGTCATCAGCATTAATCTATAATGTCGCTATGACAACAGGGAGAAGGTGCAGCTGATACGCACAGATGGAGGGTCGGGATTGGCGAGGCTGTCAGGTGACGCTGACCTTGTCATGCTGCTAAGGTGAGACTTATTTCTTTCCTCTGTCCCTCAGTGTCTTTATCCCCTTTTTATGTGTGCTTCCTTTTTTCGTTCTTATTTTCCCTCTTGTTGGTCGTCCGAGTATTTTTTTTTAATTTACATCCCTTCTTTAATTTACCTCTATCTCCTTTTCATGTTTTATTGTGTTAGTTGTCCTTTCCCTCTTTTCTTCTTTGCTTCCTCCCTTATGCGTTTCTGTTCTCTCTGTCTGTCTAAGTCAGTCTATTGAATTAATCTCTTCCTCGCTCTTTCTCTCCACTCTCTCCTTTGCAGTCTGTTTGAAGATGAAGTAATGTCCTATGTGCCTCCTCACGCCTTACTTCACCCCAGCTACTGCCAGTCACCTCGGGGATCCCCTGTCTCCTCCCCGCAGAACTCACCTGGTAAGAGACGGAGACACAGGTCACATACATACAGTGCATTTTATTGACATTTATTTCATAAATATGATTGGGTTCAAGTCCTACTGAAAACAGAAAATCAGCCACAAGAGCTTCTATCCAGACTCCTGGTCAACACACACGTGTGCGTGTGTGTTGTAGTGGCAATTGAGTTGAAGAGATTTTCATCGGTGACTCCACAAGCAAAACTACTATATTATACCTAACTTTGAATGCCAATATGGCAGAACAAACATACATGAATTATATGAAACTGTCCAGTTACACAGTGTTTCTCTAAGCACCTTCACTGTCACACAAAATCTGAAGAAGCCTACTCTTTGGTTCTTCAGCTATAACTGGACACTTGCTGTTGCAGAGAAAGCTTTAGTAAATGGTTGATTCTTTCATATGTCTCAGTCTAAAATTGTTACTTGTTTACTTTCCATTCCAACATTTCCTATCAAGAATTGTATCAGAAAAGATGTATCTCTAAATTTGAAAGTCAGCAGAGAACATCATTCAAAATAAACATAGTGTGGTTTTGTGTTTATTATAGAATATTTAATAGTCCATTTAATTTGTAGCACAATTGTTTTACAAGAAAATGACAATATACATTGTTTCATATAAAGCTGTACATAACGTACAGTTGTCAAGTAAAAGCTTTATTTTATCATTGCTGTCCTTCGATGAATGTCTGAATTTGTGAAAAGGTAGTCTGGGAAAGGCATTCAAATCTGCAACTGATTGAACTAAAAGTAGACAAAGAAGGGAAAGTATAAAGAATGTAAACACACATTGCTTATCATAAAGTAATGGCTAGAATGCATCAAGCTCAGCAGATTGCTGACACATGCCAGCGCAGTAAAAACTTCTGTCTCTCTCTGTCTCTCTCTCTCTGCCTGTAGGTACTCAGAGAGCTAATGCCAGAGCCCCAGCACCCTACAAGAGAGACTTTGAGGCCAAATTGCGCAACTTCTACAGGAAACTGGAAACTAAAGGCTATGGCCAAGGACCAGGGAAGCTGAAGTAGGTGGAATGTGTTTGTCTCAAGAGAGAGATCTTGCTTCTCTGTTTCTTCGTGCTTACATTCGTGTGTGTGTGTCTCAGGTTGATCATCCGTCGTGACCATCTGCTGGAAGATGCCTTCAACCAGATCATGTGCTACTCCCGCAAAGACCTGCAGCGCAGCAAGCTCTATGTCAGCTTTGTTGGGGAGGAGGGGTGAGTCTGTGAGAGGGGAGGAGAAGAAAAAGCATAACACCCTCAACACTTGTGCAAATGTGTGTTTCTAAGTCAATCTGGCTATTACAGGATATCTTGTCTAAACCTTTTTTTTTCAACAAAACAATAATTCACATACTTTAACCTAAGTTCTGAATGCTAGAACATTATTAAACATGATTGAGCATTTTAAATTTTCTGGTCGAGTTACATTATCTGAATATTTGTGTTGCAGGTTGGACTACAGCGGGCCTTCCAGAGAGTTCTTTTTCTTGGTTTCCAGGGAGCTGTTCAACCCGTATTATGGTCTGTTTGAGTACTCTGCCAACGACACCTACACCGTCCAGATAAGCCCCATGTCCGCCTTCGTAGACAATCACCACGAATGGTGAGGCTTAGTGTACACACACACACATGCAAGAGACTACGAAGTTTAGATATGATCTTTAATATCCTGATTACGTTTATTTATGTGTGTTAATGCGTTTCAGGTTCCGGTTCAGTGGTCGTATTCTGGGTTTGGCTTTGATCCATCAGTACCTGCTGGATGCCTTCTTCACCAGACCCTTCTATAAAGGCCTGCTGCGCATGTAAGTACAGTGTGTGTAATGGGGCTGTACCTAACTCAGAAAAATGTCAGTCGAATCATATTTGTCTGTTCCGTGCTAATATTGAACAATATGGGTTTTTTTTGTTTTATTCATATAAAGATTTAAAGTTCAAACTGGCTCAGCAGGACGTTCATTGTGACAGTGGCATTTATGAATCATAGTGAACAAGCTAAGTGCTCTAACAATGTGTCGGAAATGTGCAACATTTTTTGCCAACACGAGACAGATGTACATTATTAATTTATGTATTTTTATGACATGATTTTACACTATTTATTTATGCAATGCATTGTCTTTTTTATATGGACCGTGAGTCTGGAATAAAGGATTAATTGATTTATTGATCCAACAAAAAACAGAGACTGTATTGTATTAAGTTGCTGTAAACTGTAAAGTCACTACTTTTAAGCACTCCTCTTCCAGGCCGCTGCATCTATCCTGCAGCTCTCTGTACCAAAGTAGCTTTAAAGTCAAGAGTGTTCACTCCGCTACAAAACGTCTGCAGAAGCACACTGATGAGCAAAAAAAGAATGCATGCACAGATTAAGATTTTTTTAAACGTATTTGACCTGAAAATTCAGTTGGATATCTACGTATACATGCACATATTTGTTTCTTTTTTTTTTTTAAGCATTTTTTAAACATTTTGTTTAATGTTTAGGTTGTTTTTAGGTTTAGTTGATTCTAAAAGGGATAGTGCAAATTAATAAATACACAAGGTATAGAAATGCTAGAATTAGCCAGGAGGCTAATTTTCATCTGTAGTCCCTTGGGCGAGGTGTTACACAAAGCTTCCAACCTTGACTCTGAATGTTACAGGTCACATAGACATTCATACATACATACACACTTACTCACTCACTGTTGTTTCCCACCATGTAGTCCATGTGACCTGAGTGACCTGGAGTACCTGGATGAGGAGTTTCACCAGTCCCTTCAGTGGATGAAGGACAATGACATAGAAGACATGTTGGACCTCACTTTCACTGTCAACGAGGAAGTCTTTGGACAGGTTAGACTCTGTGCATGTGTGTGTGTATGTGTGTATACATTTATTCATAGAGCAAGACAGAGAAAAGGGGACTAAGATTGTAAAAAAAAAAAAAAATCATTTTGCTTTGTAGTACAGAAAAAAGTATAGAGAAAGAATATTTGCCTTTCTTTCTCATAGATAACAGAGAGGGAGCTGAAACCCGGCGGAGCAAACATCCCAGTGTCAGAGAAGAACAAGAAGGAGTACATAGAGCGGATGGTGAAGTGGAGGATAGAGAGAGGAGTGGTGCAGCAGACTGACAGCCTGGTCCGAGGTTTCTACGAGGTATGGCTTAGTGAGACATAATGTAAACTAACAATCTTACACAAGTTCCTGTATTACATCTCTCTATCCAATTGTACTGTAAAAAATATGCCAGTGGCAATGTGATGTGTTCTGTGTGTGTGTGTGTGTGTGTGTGTGTGTGTGTGTGTGTGTGTGTGTGTGTGTGTGTGTGTGTGTGTGTGTTTTCTAGGTGGTGGATGCCAGGCTGGTATCAGTGTTTGATGCGAGGGAGCTGGAGCTGGTGATCGCTGGCACAGCTGAGATTGACTTATCAGACTGGAGGAACAACACAGAGTACAGAGGAGGTATGGAAGAAAAGAAGGAAAGGTTGATTAGCTGTTTATCAGACTAGATTTTAAGCCTTCAAATCGTATCTTGTTTACTGTTGTGGAGAAAATCCCTTGAGGTTTTTGATTGTGATTTGCAAGGATGCATGATTTGTCCACAAGCGTGTGAACCCACCGGTTGAATCTTGTATTGGGACCCCTGTCTCATGGTGTTTTCATACCAAACACGATGCAAAGATGGGATCTCCTTCTGAAAGTCTCTTGTCATCTAATCTAATTATACTTGCCAGATCTCAAACTGTGAGTTTAAACAGAAAAGTTTCTGGTTAAAGGCTCAACTGAGCTTGATTCCGCCGAGGGTTGAGCTCTCGTCATTCACCATCATCACTGAAATTCTTTTTTGTCATATCAAATACAGAGAGGTAAAATTGTACAGAATAATAAAAAAATAAATACAGGGATTAAACATAACAGGTTGCAAAAGCATATACGTGTAAAGGTGAAGTGTCAACAGTGATGAGCTCTAGAGTCCAAGAGTCTGATGGCCTGTGGAATGAAGCTGTCCCTGAGCCTGGTGGCGCAGAGAAGATCGAGACGTGGCAGCCGCCCTCAAGACTGTCTTCTCAGTCTTCGTGATTCACCACCATAGTTACATGACAGTATTTGTTGTGTTCAGGTTACCATGACAACCATATTGTCATCCGGTGGTTCTGGGCAGCAGTGGAGAGGTTCAACAATGAACAGAGACTCCGACTCCTTCAGGTAGACGTGCATGCGTATGAGTGTGAGAGAGAGAGAGATGGAGAAATATAAAGAGGGTTGTAATTTAATTTTTTTTGGTCAGGTTCAATAGTGATATCTAATTCCCTTTTCCCTTCTCTGTCCTTCCCTCTTCTTTCCTTCCTATCTGCCTATTCAGTTTGTAACCGGGACATCCAGTATTCCTTACGAGGGCTTTGCTTCTCTGCGAGGCAGCAACGGACCCCGCAGGTTTTGTGTGGAGAAGTGGGGGAAGGTCACCGCACTGCCAAGGTAAACACAGGGAAGACACAAAGCTCATCAGGGTTTGATGTGGGTCGCAATTTTATGCTTTTTTCATTTTTATAGTGATTTTTGAGTTCATTTAATTTGTTACAAAGTAAAAGAATTTACTTTGGCTGAAGTATCCAAAACTGTCATTGGGTAAATGTACTATTACTGTACTGAAACAATTGTTCAAAAATAAGTGAAAGAAGTCACCAAAACAGTTACTTAAGTAAGAGTATAAAAGTACACACAAAAGTAAAGGGAATTTAATAAGTAAATTAGGGAGTAATATATTGTATAAGGCAATATAGGCAGGCCATCATGTGAGAAAGTATTGTTCTGAGTAAATTATTGATAACTTACAGAATCATAATGCAATAGCCAACCCTCAACTTTCTCTTCACCTCTTTCCAAAATGTTTCCTCAAATTGCACAAATTGAAATTGCAAATATAAAATATGCCCAATGGAAAAACATCAATTTAAAAAAAAAAACATTTATCACTCGCATGAGGTGGTATTTCAGGTGATTCAAAAGAGCCGTATTTCACTGAACTGCAATGGAAACGCTTTTTTCTCTTCAAAAGTTGTCTTTCATGTCATTCTCTCTGTCACTCACACAGCAAGCAGCTTAATCATCACCGCTGCTGTGCTCAGGGTTCTGTTCTCCGGTTTTTAAATCTCTACCGTCGTAATGCCTGGTAAAAATATTCCCCTCTGACAATATAAAGGCCCAACACCATGCCCCAACAACAAGCAAGCGCCTCTGTTTCACCACTGTGCCCATTAAGCATGCACTTCAGTAACATCATGTAAATAACCACTGTACCTTTGAGCTGTGTGCTCATGTAAATGAACCGCATAGCTGTGCACTCAAGATCATAACTAAGCTGTAACCACGTAAAAGATGGGTGAAATAGAAAACTGTTGTTATAAATTGTGATGTTTACTAGAAATACAATATCGTCAACAGCAGGTAGGTTGTTTGCAATGACCATTTCCAGAAACTTTCAGTTCTGGTAATGAGCAGGGTTGAGTGGGGGTTTAAAATGCGCTGACCTGTGCACCGATAATGCAGATGTAATCTTAATGGAATTGGAAGTCCATGATTGGTTTCGATATTTGCAATAAGGAATACCTGCTGCTCACACTACACCTTCTGTGTAGACAGTGTGTAACATCACTTCCTGTGGTCTCTCTTCAGAGCTCATACCTGTTTTAACCGGCTGGACCTGCCGCCATACCCGTCCTTCTCAATGCTGTATGAGAAGATGCTGACGGCTGTGGAGGAGACTAGTACTTTTGGGCTAGAATAATCCTCGTCTCTGCACATCTCAGCTAACCTCCGTCTGCCCCTCAAGGACTGCAGGTGGTTTAAGAGAGGTAGCAATGATTGACAGAGGTTCAGAAATCTGGATTTGAAGTCCAGTTTATGGTTTATGTTTAATTTATAATGGGCTAAATGATATATCAGGGGCTCATAGTACCTTTGATCCATGAAGCTGCACTCTGACCTTTTAAAAAGCCCCATGTACAGACATAAACACTTATTTTTTGTTGCACCTGCACGTATTTCACACCTACTTAGTAACACACGCTCTCACCTGTGTGAAGTGATGAATGACAGACTCTTGGACCAGAATCATGACTGCCGGGATTTGACCAATTGGAGACGGTATTGTTGTTTTTTTTTTTTCCACTTTCTCTTTGATACCAGGAGATTACAGTCTAAGATGTAGGCTACACATCAAAGAAAAAGCAATCACTGCCTTCACCGCAAAGGCTGAGTGGACTCAGCCTCTTTTATTCTCTTGTGGATGGACCTCTTAAAGTGCAGTGACGGCCTCATTGTAGTACAGCGGCACCTTGTGGCCTGTAGTAGTAACTGCACTACAGTTGTTTCTCAAAGCCTTTCGAGGACCATCCAACTTTTGGTAAAGTTTGTGGAATTTTCCTGTGAACTTCTACGGCCAATTTTGGAGTCCAGACAGAAGCTTTGCTATTGTTACAGTATTTTCATCTACGAGAAAAAAAGTGATTTTCTAATGATGTGGCAGTGACATGTTGTGAATTGAATGTAACTAACATTATGATGTAGATTGTGTGGGAAGTGATTATGCACCAGATCTGGATCCACTGGCAAAAAATATGTGGCCACCGCTTACTTGAGTTAATAATTAGTTAATGAGCTGATGGTAATTAAGTTCAATGCAGGATGTAACCATATCCATTTACTTAGATTGTATTTGGTTGATTTACTTTGACCCAAATCTATTTTTTGTTTGTTAGAAGTCACGTTCACTCAAGAAGCGGAGATTGAAGAAAAATTCTTTATCCAAATGGATAAACGTGCAACCACCCGTGGCGGATTTAGAAAACCTGGGTGTCATGGGAGAGTAGTGATTCCCCACTGAAACATACAAGCTACTTCTGCAGCTAAATTTCTGATGAAAACATACAAAGACACATTTCTGAGTGGAACTACATTCACAAGTTGGGCAGGGAAGATTAAAGGTGGACCATGACAAAAGTCATTTATTAGTCGCGTATGCCTTAAACATAAATCGAATAGGTAATATTATGATAGCTTGATAAGAACATCTTATACAGCAGAAACACTCCATTAGTTAGATAAAGTGATAAAGATATCATGTCATATCTTTATTTTGATGATTACGCACTCGATCTTTGAGTGTTGTGCATTCAAATATTAAATACAATGATTCATAAAATCTTAAATTCAAACATTAATCTCCCTTTTTAACACATCCTTTAAGACGATGGAAGGATTATTAATGCCCCAATGATACCATTACATCCCCTTTTCAGATCAAATCCATGTACTTTCTGCATTCAGCTATGCCATGTGTATTATGTCTTGGACAGCAGAGAAGATCCATCAGTTTTTGAGATAAAAGAACATATCAATCGCTTATTTTTGGCAAATTATATTGTTTCTCTGTGGCAACACTGCCTTAGGGTTTAAAGTAAGTTCTTTTATTTTTTGCTAAATCCATGACAACATTTCTGTCTCTAAAGGAGGTTTAAAAAAGGACCTTTTGGTAGTAACAGAGCAATCTGCTGCTAATATCGCTGCTGAATTAGCTCAAATTAGAACATTCTGCAGTGTAAACAAGTAAAACAATGATTGACTCGAACTGGTAGCTGTAAATATTGAGGGTTGATGCCAGCACGAGCAGAATCCAAGGTAATTACACAAGTTTATCCAAATTTAATGACAACAGCCAACAAATGAAATATAGCAAGGAGCCTGACAAACATCCAACAAATTACAACCTCCTGTCCCAAATTTATTTGCCATGCAACAATCTGCACATCATGTCTTGCAAAAATCACATAATTTAGGCAGCTGTTTGAAGCCTGTAATTGCAGGTTAGCAAGTAAGGGCATTAAGTTAAGTTAAAACTGGAAAACATTAAATGCAATACATATCGGTATTGGGTATTTAATAATACCGTATTTTAAAAACATTCTTATATCATTGTTTTTCCCTATGCTAAGTGACAGTTATTGACAAGCACTCTCAAAGGGTCAGGAGTTTTCTATTGTTGTATTCAAAAGTACTGAGAGTTTAACTTACTTAAAAGTACAAAAGTCATCAAAATATATTGGATGCAGTTATGTGTACATTTCTGGAATGTGCAGAGGGCGGGGCTAATTGATACCATGGACATGCTGATTATTGAGCATTTTCATTTATGGATTTTCTCCCGTTTATCTTGGCTGGTTCGGTCTAGACAGCTCAGGGATAAAAGGGTGAAAATGATGTTATATATAATGATTGAAAATCTTAATCACTGCTCCCCTTATGCCTCCCCCTAGATCCGCCACACACACCCAGATCAGAACCGAAAAAAAATAAAATAAGAAATATCTTATGCACTCATAAAAAATGACTATCACCCTGAAATACTTTGAAAACAGATGTAAAAAAGTCCTGGACCTTCTGTGTTCTTTGTTTACACTTTAAAAGAATGTACTCTAATTTAAAACACAAACTTTTATTATTTCTATATGAAGTTAGCACTTGGGTAAAATTTCATGTGCGAATTCAGTTTCATTCAAACAGGATCAAATAACTCTCATAGTGAAAATAATACTCTTTCCCTCACTGAATGCACTGCCCTCTTCTCTGTCTGTCTCATCAGAATGTACCAAAGTTTTAGCCTTAACCGGCTGCCTCACGTCAAACCCCGACCCAACCGACCACTCTCTGTACAGTCCACCTCACTTTTGAATATGAATGTTTGTCATCACTTCTCTCCTAAAATAAAATTTCATCACTCTATGCAAGCTTTTCTTTTCCTTCCTTCTATGTCACTTTGACTCTTTGTGCTCTGTCTTTTTAGTTCAGAATTATGTCATATCTTCTGTTTCCAGTTCTGATGCTTATTTTGCTTGGTTTCTGCTTTGACGTGATGTAAAACAGCCTATGTGACATCAGATAATCTTTTGGAATCAAAGCTTTACTTCGGACACCATGAACAGATAACCCGACAGAACCTCCGGCACAGACGTGCAGAGGACTTCCCCACCTCTCCTGCAAAGAAGCCTGACCCACAGACTCTTGTTTTTTGCCTCTTTTGTTGTTGTTTGTGTCTCATTGGAGTCATTATGAGTCTCCTTGAAGTTGCTTTGCATCTCTGTAGTCATTTTGTAGTCATTGTTTGACTCTTTGCGATTGTTTTGCCCCTTTCTGTAGTTCTTGTGAGTCTCTTTGCAGCGGTTTGGCATCTATTTGAGGTTATTTTGTGTCTCCTTGTGGTCATTTTGAGCCTCTATGTAGTTACTTTGCATGTCTTTGTAATAATTTTGTGTCTGTTTTTTAAGATTAATTCCTTAGCTTTTGCCTTTATTATACAGGACAGCTTGAGCATGAAAGAGGGAAAGAGGGGATGACATGCAGCAAAGGGCCACAGGTTGGCATCGAACCCACGGCCACTGTGGCAGGTACATAGCCTTTGTACAAATAAAATGTGGGGCGCTCAGCAGCTGGTAGTGCTGGAAGAGTAGGTGCCCCACATTTTTTGTCTCTTTGTGATGGTTTTGTGATTATTATGCCCCTTTCCATAGGCAGTCTCTTTGCAGCAGTTTTGCATCTTTTTGTAGTTTTTGTGTCTCTTTATGGTCATTTTGAGTGTCACACTGCTTTGCTGAAGTAAATGTTTTTAGATTTGACTTGTAGTGGTGATGAGGTGTTAACCAAATGTTTTATAAATTCCACATTATCAGCCAGACAGCTATTTTCTCATTTTGAAGGGTTATAGCCTTTGTTACTGCATTTACAAAAGTTTAAAGGAGACTTTCTAATGTACTTGTAGTTTTCTTTGACAACCAGCAGGTGGAGTACTAGTACATGGATCTTGACTCATGGATTTGCTGCAATATGTGGGATGCTCTGAGAGTGATACTGTGCCAGAATTTTTTTGTTTGGGCTGTTGGGTTTGAATAAGAGGTCAGTTCAGTGTCATTTTGAGATAAGAATATTATGGCGGTTTGCAAACATTGGACTTAACTTAAAATTATATTTGTTACATTATTTTGAAGATAACATTCTCAATGAAACCATAATCAGATACGTTTGTCTTGGCTTATCTTGGTTTGTGGTTTCCAAAAATAACCTTAAGTTGTGTGTATTTTTCCCCTTATAAAACATGTTTGATATCACAGTGGATCAGATTAAATTATGAAGCCTTGCAAATCAGGATAATAATGTGAAATCTGGCCTTTTTGTCCTGTTTTTATGTTGCAGTATGTTCTGGGGCTTAGTGGCCAGTTACATGATATTCCCTGGATGCAGTCCATGTGGTGTTTTTCTCTGGGAGCTGCAATCAACAGATCAATACATCAGCAGGATTAGTACTAACCCACTTCTCAATAGCCTGATGTCCACTAGATGCTCCAACAGGCATTCAGTCAGCAAATCTGCCACTCAGAACCAAGTGCTGCCTGTCTTCCAGTGGACAAGTGCAGCGAGGAGTCAGGATACAAGGTATTTCAAACCCATTCAGATCCCCCAACCATTTTATTTGACATTGTTTTTTTAGGATGTTTAGATCTGTGATTACTGTCATCTTACTCCACCCAAATGCACAAACTTATTTGATGGGAGGTCTTTAAAGGAAATCAGTGTTACACTTGATCTGAAGTGCAGTAGAGCCACGTCCCCTTTTTTAACAACCATGGCCAACTGTGAGAAAAGGTGTAAGTGCAAGGCACGTTTTATCATATTTTGAATTATATAATTTGTCTTTAAACTGTGTATAAAGAGAACATGAGATGTTACATTACTTTTAAAAAATCACATGAAATATTTAGTTTGCTTAGGATTTTTCCCTCAAAATATCCGTTGGAAAACAAATAGGGGAAATACAATAAAATACAGTTCTGATTTTTTTTTAAGACATTTTTTTGGCTTTTTGCCTTCATTAGAGATAGGACAGCTCATTACTCATTATCATTGGGTTGGACTTGAGCCCGGCAAGGACAGCAGCCTCTGTACATGGGGCACCTGCTCTACCAGGTGAGCTACTGGACAATCTCTGATTTGGTTTTATAATGATACAGTCAGCTCATAATGCATCTTATCATATCCACACACTACATATGCAATGAATTATAAAATATCACTTTAGTCAGTGATATGAGTTACCCATTCATGATAAATAAATCCCACCCCCTTTTTTAAATTTTCTTTTTCCTTTTGTCTTTTTTTTTTTTTTTTTTAAGGCTAGGATATGTTAAGAGTATTTATTATTATATATAAAATTGCTAATGAGTTATACTTTTTGATTATCAAGTATAAATCATGAGCGATGATAGTTTATGATAAAGATTTCTGACTTTAAGTGCATTTAAATTAGAAATCCATCAGTACGAAGGGTTAACATTGAAAAAACTGATTCAAACCAATGAGAGTTCATGAAAAGTTTCACATCTGAAGTTCTTTGCATTAAGTATTACGTGTTTTGAATGTAAGCTGAAAGAAAATAATTCATACATGACGTAATGCACTGCCCGGCACGCTGAATGAAACAAATCAAACGCACCCACTTGTTGATTAAGACAGGCGCGTGCTGGTCCTTGCCTAGTGCAAATTGTGCGCGTGGTGGGCCCGCGTTGACCCTCTAGCGGTGACTTTTACGTTTGCATCGAGACTTTGAGTTTTCCGTGAGGCCGTGTAGTCTTTTTGCTGTCTGTGCCAGTAATGCGGGTGACAGCTGTGACAGAAGGAAATGCTGTAAATTTGAGGAGCAGCGGGACCAGAGAAGCTGAACGGACGGTTTTATTTTTCGTCGACATTGAAGGAGCAGAGAAGCTGAATGGACGGTTACATTTATTTTTTTCGGCAGTGAAAGGAGCAAAGAAGTTGGACTCTGAGCAGTTTGAGGAGGACTGTGTGGGGCTAACGACTGGCAGAGCAACGTTCAGACGTGAGTACAAGAAAAGTTATTAATGTTTGTAATGCTAATGTTTATTACATTTTTGTGAGGCTAGCTCGCTGCTCAGAGGACGTGGGCTGCGGGCGCGTGATGCTCAACAGGTGTGTAATAAGTGCGCAGCTGTATTTGTGGGTTGGGGCTGCTGTTGAGTTTATAATGACTTTACATGTCTGTGTTGGCTGCTCTGGTAATGCTTTATGCTGCTGTTACCGTTGCAGGTTATTGAATTGATGCATGTTGTATCTGCGTATGTGTTCATTGCTGTTTTTGATTATTATCGGCCACTTTTGACCTTTTTTCCTGGTTAATTGTGGTAAGACTACATTGAGATGGCGGTTACATTTAATGATAATTAGCACAGGCTGCACATGTTTCATAGAGAAGGTATTTATGATTGTTTGGACATATTTAACTTTTGCATTTGTTTTACTTCTGAGTATTTTATTGTAATTTTACTCGTTTACTTGTGTCAAATTTCTGTAAAATAGCGGTACTTTTACTTGAGTAAAACATAGGGCTGGCCAGTGTGTCAATACTCCAGTCATAATGAGTGCAGTATGGGTACATCAGTATCATAATATGAGGTCAGGTATTGTCTTAGGTTTGGGATATTTTAATGTCCTAAGTGTTGTCTTTTACAGGTTTTAAAGGCTGCATTACAGTGGGGTTTTCTCTAAACTTACTGGACTGTTTTAGTTATATTATTGCACTGAATACGTGTTAAAGCTGCCAGTGTGTGTGTGTGTGTGTGTGTGGGGGAGGTTGCTTTATTCTAATTCTATAATTGATGTTGCAACTGCTCATGTGCCCATGGATGTTTTCTTTTTCAGTATTATTTTCATATCTAAGTGTTGTCGTCTTTTCTTTTTAATTCTAGTAAGGCTACACATAAGACGACTGTGTTCATGATTGATAATCAATGTCTTATAGAGAAGGATTTTTTTCACATAATAGTACAAGTATATTTTGATACAAGTCTTTTTACTTCTTTACTTGAGTCTAATTCCTTTAAAGCAGTAGTACTTTTACTTGGGTAGAAAAAGGAGCTGGACACTATATCAGTATTACAGGCTAAAATTATATATATATATATAATAGACACACACATGCAATCAAATTAAAATGAGTCGGGATTTCTAACGAGTTGAGAAGCTTTGGAGTCTTTCTGATGTAAATTATCTCCCTGAGTGTTGTAATTAAAAGCCACCTCTCTTTGGCTTCTTTTGCGTTTATGAATTCCCCCGGCTTTGAGCGTCACTCTTATTTCAGTCCTTTTCCATCTTCTTTCTCCACTGCCCTTGTTTTTCTCTTACACCCTTTTTTACTCTTACACCGTCCTTCTCTGTTCCTATGCCCTCACTCCTGTCGTTCTCCTTCTTCCTTTTCCAGCTGTGTATGATAAACACACACATACAGTATGTGTGTGTTTGTCATCTACAGCACACACCCCTGCAGCTGTGGCTGTTTGCTGGTTGGAGCTGTGCACACAGATGATATTTTGCCCCTTAATGACAGCAATCCCGTGCTGCAGCCTTGAGCCCCTCTGAACAATACAAGTCGTGAACAGAGAGTGAAAAAAATGCCAGGCGTCAGTCATGCTGCAGTAATGACTATGTGAGTGTGTCTCTCATGTATGTGTGGTCCCTGTTGTGATTCAAATGTCAGAATATACAAGACAAGATGAGCAGGAGACGTGGCTGTTAGTGAGGACCATTATCCTGGACTCATTTGCCGATACTGCAATGCAGCTGACAGTGATGTCTGTTCCAGGAAGTTCAGCGTTTGTCTGTAATTGGTCATTTGTGCCACTGCAGAATTTCACTCATTTGAACGTGTGCCTGACAACTTTGAGAAATGCAAATGTCTCACACAACTGCTTTTAGCTGTTTAGTGCCAGATGAAAGATTAAAGGTGCTATGTAATATATGCAATTTACACTGTCACAGTACCATTGTTAGATTAACTGTGCTGGCTTGATTTGATCATCGTGAACACATGAGACCATGGTGTATACAGCTGGTGGTTTACTTGTTTTGTTGATGTTGTTGGTGGTGGTGGCAGTTTTTTGCCTTTGTTTACATGACAGTGATGGTGTGAAAGGGGAAGAGATAATGGATGAAATGCAGCAAAGGGCTGAGGTTGGAATTGCACCTGCGGCTGCTTCTGCTGTGGCATGGACATAGCCTTTTCTACATGGGGCATCTGCTCCACCATGTACTACTGGGTGCCCTGGTGGATTATTTGTTGTTTCTCTAGACCCTGTTTCGCATAAAGTCCTCTTAAATAGAAGCTGTTATGGCTTAACAAGCCACCATGTTTATGTGTATTAAGGAGAATAATGTTTGAAGTTTTCTACTATTAATTTTTCACTTTAGTTTCATCATCTGCATAAACAACACAACAGTCTGGTGGCAGTGAATAAAAATGCACACTTTTGGGGTTGTGACTGGGTGCTGGAAAAGGAGTCAAATTTTGCTTAGAGCTTCATAAATTGGTCCCCTGCTGTCTGACAGAAGCTAGAATTACACCAAATACACCTACTGTTTAATAAATACAATTTGTGCTCAGCTACTTTTGCATTTGTCACATTGTACAGGATATGTCCTCTAACTGCAACTCCTGCAAATTTTAATTCCTGTTCTTGTTGAGAGTACATGGCTTTTTTTACATGTTTGATTTTCATTTCCTAAATTCCCAGGTCCGTACCTTCATTTCTGTCAGCTCAGAGGGGGGATTTTATAACACAGAAAACATCAAAGCACTTTCTGCATGAAAGTCGTTTCCCTTTGCTCAGTAAAACTGCTGTTTTTGGAATTGACTGAATCACAAACAAATGAGCCACAAACCTATCTAGAGAACAAATGGTGTGTTTTAAAAGTCTTTCCAGAAAATACTCTTCAAGGGACTTGATGATGTGTTAGTTTTTCCAGTCTCTTTCAAATATTCTCTGTCATTCACTGACATTCTTATTCATGTGACTTTGATAATTTATATCTGCTAAAAAATGAAGTCAGCTTTTTAACTTTCGCCGTGATTTTGTCAGTTCAGTTAGTTTGAAATGTCACTGACACTGTCAATATGATCATGAGACCTCAGGTGCATGTCATCGGGATAATGAAGCTGGCCATTGATGGGGTTCCTCGCGCATGTCTGTGTGTGTTTGTGTTGAGTTTAATGTGGATTCAGCACCGCGGACAGCGCCAGCTCGCTCTGCTCAATCCACTGCAGCATTTTCAGCTCCGTTTCACCGCGCCACGAGACAGTCTGTAACCGAGATAAGCTTTTTATTAATTCCTTCGTAGCCCTTTCATGTGAGTAATAATTCAACAGCGTCTCAAGTGTAATGATTTCATACAAAATAAAATGCGACGGCAAAAAAACAAAGTCTAAATGATAAGACTTCATTCAGACTAAGTGCTGTTTCGTGGACCATATCATAAAGCCGAGCTGACTAGAAGACCCCTGTGTTAGGGAGTCGTGCAACAGGTGTGTGCATTTGCCGATAGAAAAGGCGGCATCAAACCGCCAGATATTGGACGGAGTTTGGAGCAGCGCCTATCTGATACAAAGAAGGACGCGCTCGTTTAACAGCAGTAAAGCGAGACAAAGGTATGTGGTGAACTCGTGCCCATATTAGTGACGCCATCTCGGCCTCCCTCCTCCCCAAATCTCTCCGGTTACGGTTTATATGCAGTCGGTCCAGAGACTGACGGTGTGGGAACCACGTGTCTACGTAACTGCAAGCAGCACCTCTCGGTAGAGCTGCATCAAGCTGCACAGGCAAACCAGAGGTAACGATTTCCTTCAGAACAAAAGTCGAACATATTGTGCTCTTTTTTAATAAAAAGCAGCACAGCTCTACTGTTTTGCGAGTACAGAAAGACGTCAAATGTATGCATAATTGCCAGAAATTTAAGTAATATATCCATGTCCACTGGCACTTTTATTTATGTTGTAGTTATTATCCTTAGAATATACGGTAATACTTTAGCCCTGCCTTTTTCACTGTAGCACAGTTTGAATTTCGGTTTGTTTGGTTATTTATATGCTATATTTCCTATCAAAATGCATTCATAATAATGCCCCTTTAACCCTTTAGCCCTATGTCTTAAAAAACATGAAAAGAAGGCAGTGAACAATTTAAGAAGAAATGACCCTGAAATTAGCAAGAAATTAGTAAAAAGTAGAACAGTACCTAAAAATGTGCAAAAACAAAAAACAACAAAAGAAACGTAAAGAAAAACAAAAATGGAAAGACATGGAAAAATGCTTGCAAATTTAATTATTCTAAATAATTTTGAATATATAACTATGATGATTAGAACGCTAGTTATCTAGGAAATTTTCCTGAGCGTTTTTTATTAAAAGTTTTCTATCTACTGATTTCTTGCAATTTGCAGCACATTTCTTGCCAAGGTGCTCATTGCCTTTTTCCTCAAAAACTCAAAACGAATTTGCTCAGAGTTCAAAGTTTTAAATACCTGAGTAAAGTGATGTCGGTTTGGAAGTTTGGAAGGATTTATAGATTAAGTAAAATGTAAGAAAATACATACCAGGCTATAATAATCTAAAAAAAGGCATTCTACGTAAATACAGTGGGGGAAAGGAGAGAATCAGTATTCTCAAGTGTTCATTAAAATGAGCTCAATTAAAATGGACGGCTTTTGTTTTGAAGGTGCCAACCGGAATAGGTGTTTTATTTAATTGCTCCCACTTTGTTGCTGGTTGGGTATAGATAGTCAGTGCACCTCCTCGCGCCCCACCGGCCGTCGGTCGTCTCGAGCGCTGCTGAAGAAGACGCTAAAACACCAGAGGAGCGCGAGAGGACCACGAGCCGGACCTGCTCTCCTTCCACTTCCTCTCCATCTAGTTTGCGGAGTAGAAGAGACAGCAGAGCCACAGTCCAGCAGCAAGGTGAGGAGGAGGAAGAGGAGGAGGAGAGAGGAGAGGAGAGGAAGAGGAGACAGACAGACAGCAGCAATCTTGGCGCATTGGAGCTTATGGATTATTGAGAAGTGGAGGCCGAAACGCGGATGAAATATTCATGTGGACTTTTTAAAGAGGAAAACACAGAGTGGGAGAGTGCAGAGATTCCCTGCAGTGATTCACCTGCCCGGTCCATGCGCTCCCACTGACCACAGACCTGAGAGCCAGCGCTGCTGCTGCTGCTGCTGCTGCTGGAAACGATTCTGCATCTCGCGTGTGTGTGTGTGAGTGTGTCTGAGTGAGTGAGTCTGTGTGTGTGTGTGTGTGTGTGTGTGTGTGTGTGTGTGTGTGTGTGTGTGTGTGTGTGTGTGTGTGTGTGTTTGGAAAGGAGCCCCCCTGCTGCAGTACTTGTCTGCTGTACTGGTACAGGGATGCCACCGACTTGCTGACGGACACCCGGTATCCGCACCCCTCCCCTCCTCCTCCCCTCCCGGACGGACGGACGCACCGACCCCTGCGATCCCTACTAATATGCAATGGTTTTTTGTGCAGAAGCCGACAGCTGCCGCGTACCGCCGACTTCACGCTAGCGCCGCCGCATGCCTGTCCGCCGCTGCCGCTCCTCTCCCCGCGCCGCGCGGCAGACGACGCCATTTGAAGAGGAGCGCTCGGGGGCTTTTGACGCCGCGGCGGCCGGGCGGCAGCAGCAGCGACCTATCCTCTGCCGCTGAGGACCACCGGCCGCTGGGGCAGCCGGAGGCGGAGACCTCGGAGACAAGCGCCACAGCGGTTGCTCTTTTCTTGCCGCACGGGGACGACGTCGACGCGGAATACGTGCGGCTGCTGGTCTCTGGGCTCGTGGAGGAACCGGGCGAGAAACCGGGCGACGAGCCGGGCTTTCTGCTCTTATTCTTGTCTATGGTGCAGATTGGGGGCCGAAGCACCGCCGAACTGAGCCCAACAGCTGGCCGGCTCTGCTGGCATGCAAACAGGGGGGCGGATCAGCCCCCATGCGGTGGGTGAATTTTAGGCTGCCGCATCCGGAGCGCCTCTCGTCCCCCACCTCCTCTTCCTCCACCTCTTCCTCCTCCTCCCCCGTCTCGGCCAAATCCATGCGGTTTATTTGGAACAACATTTTCAGCAAAGGATCGCATATGCTGCAGTGTCTTTGTGGCAGGAGCCTCAAGAAAAACAAGAACCCAACTGGTGAGTTTGTTGTGTGTGTCACTCGCTCTCTCTTTCTGCGTGTGTACGTGCGCGTGGGGGGGTGATGGAGAAAGACTTTATTGCGTTTCTGTGCGTGTGCGTACGCGCAGGAGCGTGTGTGTGTGTGCGTGTGTGTGTATTCCCTCTCGAGACTGCACTGTTCGACTGCTTGCTGGTGTTTCTCTGCAATCGCAGTTGTGCAGCAAGTGAGTGCACTACAGGGAGGGAGGGTGTGTGATGGGGCAGAGGGAGGGGGGTGATAACTTATTAGCACAGAAACTGACTACAGTGGCAGTGCGTGTGAAGAAAGAGTGCGTGCGTGCTGTGCGTGGCAGAGATGCTGCAGAAAATCAAGTCTAATGCAGCATGCAGACCCGTTCAGGCTCCAGTAACCTGCATGATTAAACAGCACATGGCCTTATTTAGACTTCCACCGTGAATGTTCAGCATACTGTGGAACAGAAAAGAGTAGAAAGAGTATTTCTTGTGGCTGCAGACATTTCAGTCAGACTGTGGACACAAACATCTCTTCTCGTGAGATTGAATGTGCTCAGCAGAGCTCAGAGCTTCTTTGGGGTCTGACATAAAGGGTTCGTACAATGTTTATTGCAAGTTTTTCATTCAGGTGAGCTGTTGATTATGTTTATGCTTCACTGTAAACTCACAAGTTGATCTTATGTTTAAATCTAGGACACAGATTGCCTTGATAAAGGAAAGTAAATATAATAGTTCGTTTTTATTTATGTTTATTTCATAACAAATAATTGTACTGAAATTTCAGTTGTATTTACTCAATTTTGTGAAGTTGCAACTTAAAACTGACGAGTAGAATTAACAAGTTCTTTCTGAGTAATAGCAACTTAAGTTTTTAAGTAAACCAAGTTAGTTAGATATAGCTGAAAAGTTTTAAGTGTTTTGCAGTTCACGTTCGAACAAGGTGCTTGAAGTACTTGAATTTAACACTCAGAAATTTAAATACTGGAATACCTTAATTTTTTAACTCAATGCTGGAAGAAAAGTACTTTGAGGAAAGCAGAAAGATACACTGTTTTATGAAACTTAGATAAATGTTTCAAAGTAGGAAGCCAATTATTTTCTAATTATTTTCTAATGCCATATGTGTGGTATGAGTTCAGAGCAACAAAGGGTTGGTAAATACCAGTAAATAGTTGGCGCCTGGATGTTTCACTAGCCTGCAAGACACAATTTTGAGCTGTAATTTGGCAGTAAAAAAGCAGTCGTGTGTGTCTGACAGTGGATGATTGTGCAAATTTCTCTTGCACATGATGGTTGTTGAGAAAACAATTTCATCCTTGAAAAAAAAAATGAGTGCTTGAAAAAGTACTTGAAGGTCCTTGAATTGAACTTGCCCCTGTCTCTATGAACCCTGATTTTGTAAGCGGGTGGAAGCTTCATTGAGTATTGACATTTGTTAATGTCAAAGAAAAACATTTAGTCTGAACATTTCTATTTTTTTAATTAAATTATAAGGCTTTAGAGTTGATTTATTTTGTTTGTGTAATTTCTGTCTCAAAATACTCAGAATGGTATTTTGTTAAAATGAAAATAATCCTGCAAACTAAATAGTCTTTATTGTTCTTACTGAATTTAACAAACACAATCAGTTACCTCAATACTACAAGTAAACACAGCTTTTAGGTGAAGTCAGACTAACTTGGTTTGATTAAGTTGCTGTCACTTAAAACAGGTTAATTTCACTTGTCATTTTTAAGTTAACTTCACAAAATGAAGTTAATACAACAACATTTTAAGTAAACCTAACAAACAGATAGAGAGTAAATATAATGCAAGTCTAGTTATATTTACTTAGCTTTTTCAAGGCAGTCAGTTTCCTTTTTTTTAAAAAAAAAAAAGTATGATCAACGTCAATGTCACATTTTATATTATTGGTACACTCACTGGTACATGTCTATCTTGTAAAGTTGGATTTGTGTGTAGATAACTTCAATGATCAGAGCTGGGACACCCATCTGACACAAGTCCCTGCCTGCGTTCATCAGCAGGGTGCAGGGATGATATAATTCAGAGTAAAATTCAGTTTAATTCACCATCAGGCGTTTTAATTCTCTTCGTCGTGTTTTCCAGAGGGAACAGGACACATTTAGACTTGCTAAAAGCTTTGATCAAATCAGAAAGGTTGCTCTGGTCTCCACCATATTTCCCCTCCGCTCTGGGTGAGGACAGGACAAAGATTGACATTGGCATTGCAACAGGAAGTGGACATTGTTGACATTATTGGCATATTGACGTTGCATCAAAAGTTGGCCTCGGTATCCTCAGCACAGTGTTGAGGACAACAACAGGCCCCATGAGGGCACTTTTTGAAGTAACATTATAGTCTGAAATGATATTTTTATGAACAAATGTGTAAGTTAGATACAGGCTAAACTTCCAATCATTGCATTTGTATGATGTCTGCGCTTGGAACAACCCTCTAAACAAAAATGGCGATATCAAGAAGTAGTTACGTCCATCACACTCATGGGGTAACCTGTTTTGGTGGTGTATGCCATCCATCTTTTAAAGTTGCTACACAGCATCTTTGTCAAATAGTGCTATATAGAATATTACATTATAGGTGCAATATTGCACTACATTGTTTCTACATGTTTGAGCCGGGTGCTCGAGGATGAGTCAGTGTGCTTCTTAACACTCTTATTTTAAAAATGAATGATTAATAATCATTTTGTGAGAAAAGTTGGCTTAAAATATTTAGAATCCTGTGCTAAATGCTTGCTGGGGTTACCTTTTCAAATCTGGAATATTTCTGTGAGCGTGGGAACAAAATAGTTTGGGGCCACTGCTTTAGCCCTCTGAAACCCGGATTAGCATTACTTTGCATTCAGATTCCTTTAAGAAGTATTTCTACCTCTGAAACCTGAGTAAATTGATTTGATTTCCTTTAAAAACATGGGAAAAGAAGGCAATTAGGAACTCTGCAAGAAATGTTCTGCAAATTGCAAGACATTAGTAGATTTAGATTAATTTAAAAGCTAGTGAAAATTTTAACCTCTAACCTCAATTTATGACTAAGAACCACTGCGGTACCGCTGTCGTACAGCAAATTACATTTACAAATGGTAACATTACAACTACATGTTCAAAAAGTAAATGTTGATTAATAGATTAACAGATAAACAGAAAATAATTTGACACGGACCTCGATTAAAGAAATAGTACACTACTTTAGCCTAACGATAAACAAGGTCTAATATAGTCATCTGTCACTGGGGTGTTTTCTCCTCTTTTTAAAACGTTTACCCAGTCAATTGAATGTTTGCTTCGCTGTAAGCTGTGTGTAAACAACAAAGAACTCAAAACACAAAAACATGTTCAAATGTACAATTTTGTTGTTGTTATTGTTGTATAAGTGAAAATAGTTTTAGCAAAGTTTTTAAAAGTGTTAAGTGAAAAATCTGCCCCGATACCAAGCACTCTATGATGCATCAACAAGTCTGTTTACACTTAAACCAGAGCTAGCATAATGTAAAATTGTCATTATGTGGGCACTTTAGTGTTTCCCTTGTGCTTTGCTGCATTTCTCTACACATAAACATCACTCTGTGGTGGCATAGAGTAAATATTTGAGTAACCACAGACAGTCAGCACTGAGAAGTGATGAGATGAGGTCAGAGGCATTAATGCTGTGTCTTCTCTTTGTCCCTGAGTGCTTAACAGTCATTTTTTCAGTTGTTTGAGTGATTACAAAGCATTGTTCCTGTGGTTTGGAAGTGATGTGTAAAGGACAAACGCATAAGAAATCAAATCTGTAAAAATGCTGCAGCACAGTGTATGTCAGCTTTTGTCATTGAAGTGACCGTGTTGTTGGCTATAAGGCATATAAATAAATGTCATAAATATCTGCTTAAGTTCACATAAAAGTTTAAGGTCTAATTTGTTACATTTGGGGATACATAAATTGTTTTTTCCTCATCACTGTCTGCTATAACAATGATCCAAACTATAAACAGTTTATGAAAGGCTGATGTATTCCTGAGAAATATATTTGTATTTACCAACAAGCATTTCAAGAAAAAAGGCGTGTATCTGCCAAGAGTGATCGAAGAGTAATCTGTGGGAAAACACTAGAGCAGTAAGACTTTAACACCAAACATAAACCCCTGAAAACAAACAAAATCAATATTGATGTGTTGGCACAGGTGAAAGGACTAATTTGCCGCACAGAACTGAACAGTTGTACTAACAGCAACATTTTCACAGCTTCCTTTCACCGCCTGCCAACACGCCACTGCCTGCAATTTACAAAAAATGTCACATGACTGGTTGTGTTCTTTGTGTCCTCGGGGTGCTGTGTTTCAGCTTTTATTCCTTTTCATATTGTGGCTCCTCTTTGCCTTTTTGATGAATTGGCTTGAAGCTAGACGGGCTGGATTTATGAGAGAACGCGTGCACTCCTGTGATACATAAGCAGGGTATTAACAACACTGAGTGACCTTCTTTCTCATAGTTTGTTGCTCCCTCTTTAGGTGTTGAATGTCATACAATGGACAGACTCTAAGCTGCAGTTTTATTTTCATTATACTGATGTTTATTATAACTTTTAAAATGTCAGTATGTATAGTTGAGGGTCTCTCTATAACATGGGTGATGCTGAAACAATGAGTCAGAGTTCGATGAGTTCAATTGAGTGTGAAAGCTCTTGCTACTCACTAGCTTTTTCTGGAGCTTTCAGCCACATCTCATGGTCTTCACCAGTGGTTAGAGTTGGCTCAGTTGTCAGCTCGACCTGCTGATGAAGACCACAAGATAATAGTAATAATAATAATAATGATAATAACTTTATCTTTGACACATAAGACCAAGCAAAAGCAAGAAAGGTTTCTTGTAGAGGCAACATAACTATAAGAGCCAAACAATAATGCCAAACCAAGGCCAGACAATATTTAAAGTAGAATTAAACTAGAGAGAAACAATTACAAAACAAGAATAACAACAACAACCCATACCAACAAGAGTGAATACAATTCAAAGAATATTAGCAGTAAACACAGAATAAATAGTTACTAATAACAGAAGTAAACACAATCAAGACAGAATAAAAGAATAAAGATAAATTAAAATACAAACTAAAATAGATTAATTAAAACTGACAAATAAATATGGCTGATATAAAATAAAAAGTGGCTGAGAGAGTCCGAGGAGGTTGATCTTGAGTCAAATTGTCTTCAGGGTTTTTTAACCTGGACCCTATTTTCAAGTTTTTAAGCGATTAATGGGAACAACCGTTTTTTGACATTGGTCCAGTATTGAGTGAGAGGGCTGCATCCTTATCCATCCTTGTGTCTGTCAATTTTGAATGAAAATTAGTTTAATAATGATAAAAATACTGTTTATTTAAATGGAGTCTGGTCACTTTGGCTTCAGGCTTTTTCTTGTTAAACAAAAAGGATCTTACTGTCTAACAAAAAGCTCTATCTGTCGGACAGTCGGAGTCCTTTCCATAATGTTGTCATATACTTACGATAACAATCCAAGATGTCAGTGCCAAACATGACAACTTTTAGAAGACGTAAACTTAAAGTGTGTATTAGCCCGATATCTCTCAATTCTAGAAAAAATTACACATGGCCGTTGAATTCATTACCTCATGGTGAAGTGATGGTGACTGGCTCAAGTTTACTTCTCATTTCCTGGTGTAATGCCAACTGTACTGATACATGCAAGAGACAGTAAACATTAGCTTGGAAACTCGGCTTCTGCATATGCCATTTCGTCATGTGAGACGATTAGTTCATGAAAGAATACCTCACCCACATACACTGACACACACACACACACACACACACACACACAGAGTGGGAATGCAAAAATGAATGGCAGTACGTTCTGTACGCTTAAGTTCCCACCAGCATCCTGCAGCCAGGCTCAGAGATTTATATTGGCTAACACCATTTAGTTGTCACTTTCTCTTTTAATTAAAGAAAACGTCCTGTATGAACTCCCTCCTGTGGACTTTTAGTGTGTATGTGTGTGTTTATGTGTGATACACTCAGCAGTTGGTGGTGAAATATGGACCTGCTGTAGATGGGGAGGAGGCAGTTTGCTGACTCAGGATTTGTTGCCGTTTCCCTCTGAATTGCAGTATTTAGTGAAAGTCCAGAGGGAAGACAGAAAAACAGCTTTGTTAAGTGTGAGAGCACGTGCGTGCGTGCGTGTGTGTGTGTGTGTGTGTGTGTGCACATCAGTATGTATGAGGGTGATTCAATTAGAAGCAAGGCCAAAGTTTCAGTTCGTCAGCTTATGTTGTATAATAGTGTATATAAAAGTAGATTTTTTTTTGTTAAAATCATCATCATTTTGATAAGATGAATTTCTATTCAATTTCTACAATTTATGATAAAATAAGTTTACTGCAGCGATTTTTTTTCTTGCGCAGTCTTTATTCCTCCCTGGCAATGACAAACTCATTCAGTGTCAAAGTCATTGAAAATATCTTGTTGTGTAAAACCATTTCTGGTGAACAATAGCATTGCAAACAACTTACAACTAACCTTGATGAGAAATACATTTGACATCCTGTGGCTGCCTTACAATAAAAGCCACTCCGTGATTCGACAATTGAACATTTTACAATCTAAACACACCAAGCAGCTGCAATAATTACAGAATAAAATTAAGATAAAATCAACCATGATATAATAAAAAAATAATTTTTCTACAGAGTATTTTCTAGCAGAAGTATAGCTGAATCTGTGTGAATGGAGTTCAGTATTGTAAATGGGACGCCCCCCTGTTATTTTCAGATGAACCAACACCAGTATCATTCATTGTTAAAAGAAATAAGGCGCAATGTTACTCAATGTCTTGTGTTCCATATGACGCGACCCAGATAGAGACTTTCACCCTTTATCGCCCACGTAGGCGTGCACACCAACGTACGCATGTACGCACACATACCTGCTCGCCTCCTCTGGAGAGTTGCCATTAAGGCACCGTGCTTTATATTTTATTTAAACACTAAAGTGTAGCAGTGGGGTTCGTGCCAAGTCAGATTTGTCTCTGTAAGTGAAAGGCACACACACACACACGCTACACATTTATGCTATTTAAATATATTGTATTTATATTTAAATCGGTGGATATCTTTGGATCAGAAGTATTCATATTTTCCTCAAGCTTGCAACAAAGTAAATTTGTGTGTCTCTTTCCCTGTCTCTCAGTTGCGTGCTGTTACATTGTCTAAAACTGTTGAGTTGACAAAATAGTGACAGTCATAGTGATGTCTGTCCTCTGAGGTCACTTGGAGGGTTTTGGTGCAGTCCTCTAATATGCTTCCTGTGTGTGTGCATCTGTGTGTGTGTGTGTGAGTGAGTGAGTGAACTCATTAGTTCGTGGCCTCATTGTCCAAAACACTCTGAGTCTGCAGAAAAACAGTATGACTTTGCTGGACTGATTTGCTCTCGTCTGAACTCTCATGTACGTCATACTTCACACACTCACAAGCTGTCAGCTCATCACACCCGGCACAAACACATACAGTGCAGTCACACAGGTCATTTATATAATCTTAGCAGAACCAACCAAACTGAACTGAACTTTGCTGGTAAAAATACTCCAGTATTTTGTATGTGATATTCACTGTGGTAAATGTAGCTTCTCTTCATGTCTTATGCACATTTTAGTGCAGTTTAGTTTGTCAAATGTGCTGTTAAAGCTGTGAACGTATTCAGTGAAACAAAATGAAAATTCTGCTGTACACTACCGGCTTAAGTTATATAAAAAATAAACCAAAAGAAGAACGATGTTTTAAGTATTGTGTGGAAAACTAAACTTGTTGCTGAATAACTGTTTTATGTGAGGGACTATTTTTTTGGTAGAATGAAATGAAAACTGTCGTCAGTGAGGTTTGGGGACGGCCCATGGCAAGTAGGACAGGACAAGTTGGGTTTTTTTTTGTATTTTTCAATGTTGTGGCCACAGTGTGTGTGTGTGTGTGTGTGTGTGTGTGTGTTTGTGTGTGTGTGTGTGTGTGTTTGTGTGTGTGTGGATGAAGTGAACCTTAACCAGCACAAATCTGCTCACTGGCATCTCTATTCAACACAGACTCCAGGCAATTTAAGTGAGGTTGTTAGCCCTTTGAGTTTGTGTTTTTCCCAGCAGAGACAGAAATCACAACTGACCACAACAACACAAAGAGTCTTTTCCAAAACAGTCCAGTTTAAAAAATGTTAAGCCAACAAACAACTCTTAATTCTAGAGAAATTGCTCCAAAAATGACTCAGTTTTCATTCCTCCGCTGATATTTCTATACACATCTCAGCTACAAATGTTTCGACCCTGAAACTTTCGTCTGCCAAACTGTTTTCTTTTTTGAAATGACAATATCCAGTTAAATGGCTTCAGTTATTGAAGGATGTCAAACAATGAAAAACTGTTATGAGAGCTTTGGACTGTTGATTGCAGTGTGACGCTGTTCAGCAGAGGAAACACTATAATTTTCAAAATGAAGCAATGAGTAAAAGTGGAAAGGTGAATGAGGGAATGGCTGAGTGTGTTTGGACAGCTCTCGCTCCAGGTTTCTGTCGAGAGAGTGAGTGCCGAGTGTTATTTTTCCAAGTGCACTTAAAAAGCAGCAGGGCATCAAAAGCTCCACTCAGAAGTGTTTTTCGCAGACTGAATGATAAGAAGCAGAGAAACACTTGACAACAACTCAGTCTCCTTCTCTGACTCGCTGCATAAAAAGTGTTTAATTGGCGAGGCTGGAAATGCCGAATTTACACAGTCACTTGATTATGCTGCTACTGTTTTTGAGCATAAGGCCGCGGATATTCAATTCTTAGACAAAATATTAGATAAAACTCAAAGTGTACTTACTAGCTGTCAACCACATTAAAATGTTGTCATCCATAGTGCATTTTTTGGCCCAATACTTAACAGATTTTAACCACCTTTGCCTAGATATCCCTCCTCCTCCCCACTGTCAAAACTTCACTGTATGACACAAATTGATGGAAATTAAGTCATCCTGCTGAGTTTACTGGCTCTCCTGAACAGTTGCTCAGACTACATGCTGTTTTTTTGTATTGCCTGCCACTTATGCTGCCACCATGGTCACAAAAAGTATAGAAGTGCAGCAAGAGACAGACTCTCTCTCTTTCTCAAACTTGGACCAAAATCTGATCAGACAGTAAAACTAGGCTGAGTATAAGTCAGGATCATGTTACTGCACTGCCTATTTCTTGCCCAAAATGTTTTTAAAACACATTTTGGTGCTGTGTTTGGGAACTGGGCGTCATACTGCTTCCTGCACAGTGAAAACGAAGGCCGAAATAATATATACATATGAATAGTTAATATTCAGTTATGAGCAAAATAGGCTTGACGTGGCTGCTGTTCGCCTCCAGCAAAAATAGACTCCGCATTTTCTATATTAGAGCAGAACGGGAAGCTGTGTCTGACGCTCTGAGGCACGCCTGGTGGAATCACCTTGAACATCCACGATTGGCTCTGGGGGCCGTGCCGTGGCCGTAATGTGGCATTGACGGACCTGGTGGAATAAAGGGGTTACTGGGTTGCATGTTTCTCACCTCAATTTTTTTCAGAAATATGTTTTAGTGATTGTTTAACCGCAGTACAAGATTGGTTCTAAAATATTTTAATCTTTTTGCTGCATATAAATCCTAGTTTTATTAAAAGGCCATCCTTCCAGCAGTGAAGTACTTCTTTAAGCATGAAAACAGTTAATCATTCAAATTAAAAAAACAAAAAAAAAACATTGTGAGAGCTAAGCGGCTTACGTTACTGATGAGTTCCCACTCTGTAGCCTTTTCTTAGCACCTCGTCTCTTTATCTCCACTTCTTCCCTTTGTTCCACCTCTCCCTCACACACACTTGGGCGGACTTCTTTCTTGTCTCTGTTAACCTTTTGCTTGATGACAGCCTGGCATGACATAATCACCATATCTGTCCCACTCACTATTTGTGTGTGAGTGTTTGGGGACTCCAGGGGATTAAAGACGTGAATATCAGTGGGCTGGTGTTTACAGGTGTTAGCCATGGACTATGAGTTTATACTGAAGGTAGCAGAAAGGAGAATAAAGGCTGTTTTAGGCAAAGCTGACCCAGGTAAGATACTCTTTACACTGGCAACAGCTGTGTGCATCTGTCCTGAGAGAGAGGAGAGAGAGGGAGCGGGATAATCACATGTGCTTTACCTCTTACATTTGAATATCACTAAAAATACTCAAAGAAATAACTATACATAACTATACAGCTTAGGTAGCAACTGTGCTTGTATATTTTTTTTTACTTAAACTTTTATTTGGCCTCTGCATGATTTAAACTCACCCATTTTATGATATTTGTGACTTCTCAAAAGTTTGCTTAAAATAATTTTACATTTTTTAAAGAAACAATAGGAAGTATATCGCAGGAAACAGGAGACATAAGTATTTCAATTTTAACAGTCAATGAGTACATAATATTAAACTGAATTCATAGCATTGGAGTTTTTCACTTTGAAAATCATGCGTCTGAATGTATGTGTTCTGAATTCACCTCTTTGAAATAAAAAAATGCATTTCTTGATTTTCAGTTTAAAAGCTGAAATTGAATAAATAATTAAGAAAAATAAAAATTCACAAAGTAAGATCCAATGTATTCAGTTTACTCATAATTCCATCCATAAAATTTAGATACAAAAATTAAGTTGACAAAATAAAAAAAATATATCATCAGTCATATTAGACTGGTCAAATTCAGATCAAAAAGGTCAAAAAATCTTTTTTTTTATTTCTGAAACTTGAAATTTTGAATCTGACTTTGTGAAAATTTACAAAAAACACATTCAAATTCATCTTTTGAAATCAAAAATCAAGAAAATTTATAGTTCAATTTCAAAGAGGGGAATTCAGAACAAAAACATTCACATACATGGTTTTCAGAGTAAAATATTTCAGTCCTATAAATTTAGAGGTGTTTAAATTTCAATGTTAAGATTTCTATAAATCTTAACATTAAAATATTTATGCACCTCAACTGCTTCCATAGAAAAAAAAACTCAAATAGACTTTATTTGTGTTTTATTATATGGTAGGCAAAAATAATTTCACGGGCTGTGTTGGCGACGCACAAGACAAAAGAGGCTGTAATTTCTCAGCAGTCCAAAAATACCACAAATATGACTGGCAGCTCTTTGGACGGGCAAAAATCATCCAACCGATGCTGAACTAATCCTATCCAGACAGGATTTAGGGTGCTGTTTGATTTTGAATGTGGAGGGTTTTGGAGTCAGTTCATGATCACTTTGATTCCTGAGCTCAACACAGCTCTGACACAGCTGATGAATTTGTCCTGATGATAAGAATATACACACAACAGCAGTTGATAAGTCAGGCGTCACTCTCAAGCGTCTGTCCGGAGGTCAGTGTGTGTGTGATGGATCGATGAGGTCATGGTGCCCGCCACTGTCACTTCCTTACAAGCAAAGACTTTTTCTCTTTCCATTTTCTCGGCTCATATTTTCTTCTCATGTGAGTCTACACGGCTGAATTTTCTTTCCATACAGTTTATGCCAGTCAGTTTCAGTCCTCAGCTGAAGTATATAGTAGTTTTTACTCCACCAAATACTCTATCTGTCTATCTATCTATGGAACTATTGCAGTTGTTAAGTATTGTGATCGAGGCAGGGCACAATAGATTCATAATGCACCAAAAGAAAAGAAAAAAAGAAGCTGTGTCACTGGGCATTACTGATTACTCACTGGGCAAACAAACTTTTTTAAAATAAGAAAACAGCATAGTTTACAGAAATATACAAAAAAAAGAGCACGTTTAGCAACATGTACCACCAGTTCAAGAGAAACTTTAGTTAGCCAATATGGTAAAATGAAAACAGTTGGGTTGGGGGTGGAGGATGGACTAAGAGGGCAAAACTGCACCAGGCCTGCTGTTTTTTTTCTCATTGTCAACACTTTATTTTGGCTCTCAGCTCAGTCTTATCATAACTTTTCTAAAATGGCAGCAAAAAGAAGGGATGTTCCTTATGACTAATTTCTTTGAAGTTTTGACTGGAACTTATCGACAACTTTAAAAGTAAGAAAACATTCAGTAAACAATCAAAAAATTAAGCACAGTTAATCTATATCGTGAATAAACTTTGTCCCATAAAGTATTACGTATATTATAGGAGCCATTTGAATCGTTTATCACATTTTTCAGCTACCAGGTTGTATTTGAAATGCTGCTGAACATTGCACATTACCCTACAAAACATGACAGCAGCTCACTGTGTAAAAGCAACAAATAACACTTATTTACTGTGTATTTATCATCTTGACACCCCTCAAAAACAGACACTCATGCAATAACTCTATCATGCATCCAGGCCTCTTAGGATCTGCAGTGCGCCCAAAAGCACCTCTTTCCTTCAGTGTCTCATGTCCCATAGACTGCTGTGGACTTGTACAGGTCGTGCGGACATGTACATGTTTCCATCCATGAGAGCACATGTGTTTGTGTATGTGTGTGTGGAAAATGAAAGATAAAGGGACAGCTGTTGAAGATCAGAGCTGCTGGTCTGGCATGCCAATCCAAAATGTTTTCCTCTTGGTACCATTAGAAGTGTAACTGACGAGTATTTCTGTTGCTGACTGAGACGCTGCAACGTTTAATCGACCTCTCAACTAATTGCGCGCTTCCCTAGTAAACAGTAAGTTCATTAAAGCTGACTTGGAGCAATTAGGTGGGGCAAAATTAGATTTTTAAAAGGCTTCACCTGTGATATAAATGCTTTTTATATTGTGTTTTGTTTGTTAACACCAGTAATTAATGCACGAATGAGAATATTGAGAGCAATTTTATGCCTTTTTGTCTAATTTGAAATGAATTGGAAGTAACACATGCAACACTCTGTCTTGTCAAATCCATTAGCCTGTTTTCTCTAAAGCTCTAATGGACGCTGTTGTAACATGGTTGTAGATTCAGTGTTTTCAAAGTCCAGAGTGGGTATGCCGTATTTGTGTCTGTGTCTCCTCTCAAGCCGTATTTGTACCTGTGAGAAGTGATGCTCTTAGATCTGTTTTGTGGCCCAGTTTGGATCAGATGCAATCTGATGTTGGCCTCGTGGTCTGAATGAGGATGAGAGGGATTACTGTACACACATGCACATACTGTATACAAGGTGCCTTTAATGCATCAGTGCGGAGTAAAGATTAGTCAGAGGTCTCTTCAGAGTCTCAGAAATGTGTTGTCACCACCTAGAGAAGTTATTTAAAGAATGTTGACATTATATCCAGACTGCCGTCGTGTCACTCTGTTATTTATCTAAATTAAAGGAAAAAAAAGGGACATATTTGCTGTATCACCTCTGATTTTAAGTTAGAGTTAGTTTTTGCTGAATATGCTGATTCATTAGCTTTTTGAGTTTCTTTGTTTTTACTCAGCAGATCCAGAGATCACGACTAACCACAACAATACAAAGATCCTTTTCCAAAAATCCACCACCTTTTGGTTCTCCTCCTCCTCTATCCAACTGGGAACTTTTCTGCACAGAGAGGTGTGAGGAATAACACATTCGGCATTTAGGCATTATTTTACTCAGACTACTGCTGACTGAACACGCTGCAGAGAAAGATAAGCTCAAGTTCTCGCCCAGCATGTGCACGACTGTGGGTGGCACCGAAAACATTCTGCTTTGTTGAGTCTTGAATGTTGAGCAAAGTTTTATCTCTTGTCACATTATCTACCTACGCTCTCTGTTCCTGTTATTCAAAACTAATTTTGTGTCTTATTCAGTGGGCAGCACTGAAAAATAATGCATCTGTCATCAGCGGGCAAAGCTCTAGTCTTCTGCTTTTGGAAAATATGGAGCATCAGTTGACATATTGTCACCACTTTTCTTGCTGTAACTAGCAAAACAAAATATTTAAATAAATTTCAATTTGTAAAAGCAAAGAGTGAGGGGAATAAAACCAACTCAAGTGGACAGTCGAGTTGTGCATGATGTCAAAGTGTTGTGACAGAATTGCCAACACATTCAAACAATGACCTGCAGGAGACGTGACTGACTCATTACAGAGTCCAGCAGTTTACAGTGACGTGAAAATGCAGAGGCATGAGAATATAATCAGTTGTTAAAGGGCCACAGAAAAGTACTGCTGGCAGAGGAGCTGGGAGCTGTGGTTGAGCTGAGCTTGGAGGAGTGTGACTGCTGGGGAAACCATTTAATTCTAAGTGCCTTCTGACCCAGATCACCGCAATACACTCACAACCACAGCAGAAGAGAGAGTAAATTAATTCATATTGACTGATGCATTATATTTCTCTGTCAATGGTCCAGTCAGTACAGTACGATCCATCTCCAGCGCTGCGCTGGACTAAAGTGATTTCACTTAATTGTTCTGCACAGTACTGCTCTGGACATTATTTTAACACTCAGCTGTATCAACAGATCTGTCACGAACCGGCTCAAGGAATGGAACAAGAGGGGAGGCAACAGTTTGACTTGCAGACATATTTAATTTATACTGACAAGACCACAAGTAAACTAGAGGGTGCATAGATCAGCAGCATTAACAGTCAGTACGTTTACATGCACAGCTCATTCCAGTTACACTTAAAGCTCGATTAAGCCATTTAAGTAGACTACTGTCTTTATCACAGTACAAACACCGGGGAAGAATTGATTTATTGACGGAAGTTTGTCCGACTCCGTCATGGTAGGTTGAGATATGTCACCTTTCAGATAATTTCTGTTGGATCTTCTTCTGGCTGAGCAATTACATCCCATACCAAACAAGCAAGCAAGTGGCAAACAGGTTGCAAGTCAAACAGTGACAACAATGATAACTTTTCTGTGCTATACATTTTTATGTACTTTGTGATTTACTTGGTACCTTTGTCTTGTTTTGTTCTCTTCCCTTCTTCATCTTTTGTTTTTCCTGGCTTTCTTGTACGAGTTTATGCTGTTCGACTTCTGGGATTATCTAGGTGCATAATCAAATTAGTTGGTAATTAATTTAACAGTTATTGATTAATCATTATTAATCATTGCAGCACTAATATCAAGAAATTGATACACTGATATTATCTAGGTGTGTTAGTCCGGCTTCAAGGAATTTGAATTAGTACGATTTCAGTTGCACTAACATGTTTACATATGTTTTAAAAGTACTGGTCAACATAAGCTGCTAAAGTCATGCTTTGACATGCTGAAATGTAATTTTTTTAACAAGCTCCAAGCATTTAGTTCGAGTTTCAGTCCTTGGTAGCATATTGTGGTGCTGATTGTTTTCCCTCTGGTGGGTGTTGTTGTCTGTCTCTATAGGCTTCAACCACCTGCGACACTGACCAATACATCTACCAAATATGGACCTCTTGTGACCTCTTGTGAATTATGACTCATTTTTTCATTCAAAGAAAAGGAAATTAATCTAAGTGGATATATCAGGAGTCTGTAATAGAAATACAGTGATGGCACAGACACACTCTACAAGCAGTAAATGAATCTAGTCAGTTGTCTCATCATGATGTCAGCTCTCAAATCCAGTCATGATGTGAAGGTTAAGTGTTTAGTTAATAGAGAGGAGACAGAGTGGTATCATGGCAGTGTGCTTGACTGATTGCACATCATGGTCCATTTAAAGACAGATTTAGAGAAGATGAAATAGCTTTTCATACACGGCTTACAGTGAATAATCCGTTATTTTTGCTGTGTGTCTTACATTGTTTGAATTTGATGACTTCCCTTTTGTTATCTTTTAGGATTCATTTTTGTAAGTTGATTTTTACCCCATAATTACTTAAAACACTGTTCATTCACCTTTTGGAGACTGAGCAAATTAGTCTGATTTCTTTCAAAAGCACAGGGGAGAAGGCAATGAGCAACTTAACAACACATGCCCAAAAAACAGCAAGAAATTGGTAAAAAAAAAAAAAAATCCAAGAAAATTACCTGAAAATAGGCAAAAAAAAGAAAGAAAAAAACAACCAACCAAGAAAATGGCCCCCCAAAAGTGCAGAAAGCAAAAAAAAAATATGTATTTTTTTTGTGTGACATTTCAAAATATATAATTTAAATGATTATCAATATAGCTTTCTTATACTTTTTTTTTTTTATCACTTTATAGTAGGATTCCCTCTTTAAAAAAAAAGGTTTTAAAGGGTCAAATTATCAAAACTAACACTAAGCACTTATACAGAAGTTAGGTAAAAAGTCATTTTAAATGCATATTTTAACATTTCTAAAATCACATGACCATAGTTGGTTGTATTCTGTCAAATGTCGATGGTGTCATACTAAACAGTAACTGCCTCAGTTTGTGCCACGTTTTCCTCCACGACATTTTTACATTATATAAACATATTTTCAAGCCCTCCGCCACCACCCAGCTTTGATTTTTAGCACCTCCTAAATTCAAACTTGCTTGGAGGATTTCTCCCTTCTCTTTAGTTATCTCTCTGCCATCCCCACAGCTCCTCTTCTCCCCCTCCTCCCATCTTCCTCTGTAGTTCTGACTTTTTTGGGGAAAGATCTGGAGCGATTATGTAACCGCTCTGACGCAGAAGTCTTCCATTTTCAACTTTTAACACTTTTGCGTGGAAAATTGTCACTGATGACTTGAGCCTCTCACTGTACCTGCTGTGACCTCTGACCTCTTTGTGAAAATCCCAAAATAGAGAAATGGCCAACATTATATTTAGATAAAACTTTTAAAATAGCTGTAAGAATGCTTCATGCACATTCAGTGTCTACAGTCCTTTTACAGCTGTACACTCTGGGGGAAAAGGCATGACTAACACGAATTGACTTTCACTGTTATTACTTCACACTTCAAAGTAACAACAACACCAGTAATATTAGAACAGCCCTTCCTGAGTATATCCCCATGAAATGTCTCTGATGATAAAAACAGGGAGCTTTTAAAAGAGAGATCAATAGTTATATGTGAGGTGTTTAGAGGAGCACGGACCATGAAGCACTCTATTACTAACATCCAAGTCCTGCTGTTGTGGAGAGCCTGAAGTGCTTTTAACCCTGGGCTGTAGGCCCATGTGGAGTTGCTCCATTTCTTGATACACTGATATTAGTGCTGCAATAATTGATCGATAACTGTCGAATTACTTACCAACTTATCTGATAATCAAGTGATTGGTTTGGGGTTTTTTTAAGATTTTTTTTGGGCTTTTATTGCCTATAATCGATAGGACAGTGGGAGCATGAAAGGGGTAGAGAGAGGGGGAGACATGCAGCAAAGGGCTCAGGCCAGGCTTGAACCCGAACCCGCTGCGGCAAGGACATCTGCACATGGGGCGCCGCTCTGTCCACTGAGACACCAGGCGCCCCTAAACTTTTTAAGGAGCAAAAAAAGTACTAATCCTCTGATTCCAACTTCTTAAATGTGAATATTTTCTGGTTTTTGTGATAGTGAACTGAATATGTTTGGATTTTGGACAAAACAAGACATTTGAGGACGTCATCTTGGCCTTTAGGGAACACTGATCAACATTTTAGAGACAAAACAATCGATTAATGGATTTATAAAGAATATAATTGACACATAAAATGAAAATGAAAATGATTAGTTATAGTTAGTAGCAGTCGTATCTGATATTTATTGATATATTCTAAATTAAATGGAGTTAAGATCAGTTAATGTGATCTACCTGGATCATTCTCTATTTTTACTAAAACTGAATTTAAAAGTATAACAAACTGACACAAAACCTGTCATGACTATCTGTCACCAAAATGTGAGTTGTAACACGTAAAACTAGTGTAATGGCTGATTGAAAATGGCAGGCTGCCAGGACTAAACAACAGGGCTCTGGTAGTGAAATTCTCATCACATAGTCAACAAGTTAAGTATAGTATATTTCTTACTAAAGCGATGTTTTAATCTCCCAGTCGGAAATAATCTGCTGCTTTGTTTGCATGTTGGTCACAGAAAAAGGACTCAGATTATAACAAAAGTTGAGTGGATGATGCACTGTGTTTTTGAATTTTCTAAATTATGGAATTACTCATGTCACCGTCAGAGTCTGTTTATGGGGCGCCCTTGGCTCTCCTGGTAGAGCAGGCGCCCCATGTAGTGGCTGCAGGTTAAATTTCAACCTGTGGCTCTTTGCTGCACATCATCCCTTCTCTCTCCCCCTTTTACGCTTAAACTATTCTGTCAAAATAAAGGCATAAAAGGCCAGGAAAAAATAATCTGAAAAAAACCTGTGGGGCACCCGGGGACTCTGTGGATAGAGCGGGCGCCCCGTGTATACAGGCTGTGCGCTCCCCGCAGCGGCTGCAGGTTCGATTCTGGCCTCGGCCCTTTGCTACATAACGCCCCCTCTAGTTTTAACTTTTAGTGGATTCCACAAATTTTTAAGATATTTTATTTACATAATAGCCATTTAAGTGTTTATCAATTTAAAGATGCCTCATTCACAATGTAAGTCCATGGGGGAAAAGTGTTTTTGGGCCCCATGGCATCACGTGAGGAACCCGAAAGTGGGAACTTTGTCAGATATTTTGTTTGTGGTTTGCAATTTTTGCTTTTCCTGCTCTATTTACTGGTGGATTACAGCCATGCGTAGCTGACAGCTTCTGATGAAATTATGCTTTGCATAGCCTGGTTTATTTACTCCAAACCTTGGTGATGCAAAACACACTAAATTGACATTTATTGTTCGCAAAAGTTTGCTTATAATTTGCTTCATAACTGAAGGGAAACATACCAAGTGAGGCTAGGTTTTGGTGCTCAAAATTTGTATTTAAGAGAAATAACACATTCTTCCTCTTTCAAATACAATGTTGACTCATAAACAAAACATACTGTTGCTCAGGGGTTAGACTGACTGGTCTTGTATGACTAGAATAGCTTATTATGTTAATTAATGATAGCAAACTTTGCACAGACAATGCTGTGTAACTGATACTTTTGGGTCAAATTGCTGACTATGATTTTTCTCTTCTCACACTGCTGTTAGACTTAAGTCAATCAAACACAACCATGACTTCCATTTAGATACAGAGGATAATTGCCAGTCAGACTCAGTAATGATGCGCATAACTTTGTCTGTAGTTGCTAGGTTACAAGGGCTGGCTCATCTTGCTGCCATAGTTATTTTCCCAGATCAGAAAGTTATACGTGTGATAATAAAGTTTACTTTAACCGCCCTGACTGACAGACCAGTATGAAAAGAAGAAAAACACTACATGTTATACTGTGATGCACATATCCCTGTGAGAAGTCTGACACCCAGTAGATGTGAAGTTGTTCACTGGTCTTTGTGCTGCGAGCGAGAGAGACGTCTGCAGAAAAATTCAGGATGAGAGAGAAATAGGTGTAACAGAGAGAAAGAGGGGAGGGGGATTCAAGACACTGGAGGCAGCAGACAGAGATGGAAGAAAAGAGAGAGGGGATGTGAATGAATAATTCAGTCGCTCCATTCCCTCTCTCCTCCTCCCTGCTGAGTTGGTGATGTTACAAAGATAGATGAGGAGAGGAGAAAGAGAGAGTGGATGAGACAAGATGAGAGGAAGGGAAAAAAGAAAAGGAAAGGAGAGGAGAGGAGATTAGACAAGATGAGAGGAGAGTGGAGGCGGGAGAAGAGAAAAGGAAAGGAGATTAGAAAAGATGAAGAGGGGATGAGATGAAAGCGGAAAATGAAAGGAAAAGAGATGAAAGGAAAAGAGGGTATGACATACAAGGAAAGGAGAGGAGAGGAAATCAGGAAAGGAGATGAGAAATGGGATGGGAGGAGATGAAGGGAGAACAGAAGAAACAAGTTGAGATAAGAAAGGACACAAGAGAAGAGGAGAATAGAAGAGAGAGAACAAGGAAAAAAGATTATATGGGAGGAAATGAGATTAGAGGAAAGGAAAGGAAAAAGAGAAGAGGAAGTGAGGAGAGGAGACAAAGAAAGGAGAGGGGATGAGAGAACAGAAAAGTAGGATAGAGGAGAGGAAAAAGGGAGAGGAGAGAACACCAGGAATTAGTCCCAAAACCTGGAAATCCTTCTCTAAGGGGTCATTCACATGGCAACAGTTCTTGCATGAAACATTAAATCATATCATTTTGTTGAGGTTTGACCTTTCGCCTTCACGACAACCTGAAAATGCAAACTTTTTAACTGGGTTCCAAAGTTTAACTTTTTGCGCGGATCCTATGAGAAAAATGACGTCACAGCCGCACTTTGCACATGCGTTTGGTGTTTAAACCAAGGTGTTCAATGCCAAGCATACATAATACAGCATTTTTGGTTGTTTTTGCAGACCCATCAAGACAATCATTCTCACAGTGTTATTATACGAGCACAGATATTTTAAAGACACAAAAGGAGGAGATGAGAGAGGTTATGAGATGACAGGGAAGAGGATGAGATGGGAGGAAAAGAGAGGAAGAGAGAGGAGGCCACCGTTGTTTAGCTCGATTGTGTGAATATATGTGTTTTATACATTTCAGTGTGTGTGTGTGTGTGTGAGAGAGAGAGAGTGAGCAAGCATCAAGCCCCTCTCACAGAGCAGACAGATAAAGTCAGAGCTGCAGTACAATGAATGTAATTGATGCCAGATATATATGTGTGTGTGTGTGTGTGTGTGTGTGTGTGCATGTGCGTGTGCGTGTGTGCGTGTGTGTGTGTGTGTGTGTGTGCGTGCGTGTCTCTGTGTCTCTGTGTGTGTGTTCAGCATTCAGCAGGTGTTCTCTCGCTCCGTTCGGAGACCCACCTGCGTCACTAATCACTCGTTACCTTGGTAACAGTGGACTTCCCCATGCCTGTGCCTCTGTGAGTGTGTGCGCACTGGTGTGGGCGGGTGTCTGAGTGTGAATTATGACTCATCCTGCTCAGTTCAGAGTGGCTATCCTCACACTCCTGTCTGGGGAACACCCACCCACATCTGTTACCTCCCTGTCTGTCTCTCTTTACCCTCCTGTTTGCTCCATCTCTCATCTCTCCCTGTCATCCTCTCTTTTATCAGCTCTTTTCTCTTCTGCTGCCTGAACTTACAGATATGTGTCACTGTTTGATTCGATGTATCTAAATACATGAATGTGATGTTCACCTGTTGCAGACTCTGTCCGTTCAGAGCCGGAGAGAAACACAATAATTAGCATCAGCAGCTGCAGTCACCATGTTCAAACAAAGAGCGCCACCTACAGAGGTGCGGTTGGATCAAATAGCAGTACCTAAAAACTGCTACGAGGCAAGATTTGATTGATTAAGTGGAGAGTATAAATGAAACCTTATTCTTGTGGGTCACACTGTCGACCACTTGCACCAAAATGATTTTTTGTAATGTAAAGGAACAGTTCAACATGTTGCAAATGAATGCAGATTTATTTCTGACAGTGAGAAGAAAAGATACCACTCACATGTCTGTGTATTAAAGGGATATTTTGCCAGTTCTCAACCAGCTTTATACCAAAACAGTTTAGGTAATATGTGCAGACAGACTGTGGTAAACTTTCCTCCATCTAACCAGTACCTAGACAGACGTAATTTAAGTCAGAGGAATTTTGCTGACTCCTGGGGCTGTTGCTCAGACTACACGCTGTACTGCCATATTAATTTTGATTTTGCCCACTGCTGTACAAAGCTGATCCAGGAACTTACCCGCCCCTCTTATTGTCTCTCAAACTCATATCACCCAGTAAAACTAGGCAGTGGTTATCAAATATAAACCAAAACAACATTACTGCAATGCCTATATCGCTCCTAAAATGTTTTCATAAGGCCCCAATTTGCTGTAATGGCAAAATTTTGTGAATAGGGATGCCACACTGCTTCCTTCACGATGAAAACAGAGGTCAGCCTCTGCGCCAGCAAACTTAATCTTTTTACTGTTTGTTGTTCATTTGTTTTGTGTGTGTATCCCTTTGTATCATTCTGGGTGTGTCTCCTCTCTAAATTTGGAGGATTTCTTCATGAGTTTTCTCCTCAGCAGCAGTTTGTGGAGTTTGATTAAAGGCGTGGATAGCTGATCAGTCAGTCCAATCAGAACTGATCAGATCAAATTGATGAATAAGAGTAGGGACTGCTGCGTAGACAAGTGAAAGCAAACTTTTAGACCCAGTGTAATGAACACTTAGGTTTCACTTGATGCATGGTCCAGCTCCAAAATTAGAAAATCGAAACGTGACTGCAGATGTTGTCATCATGGCAGGCCGCCAGGAATAAATGAATGTGTGGTAAAGCCTGGTATCTACTGCTAGCTGACCTAGCACCACTGAGCGAGCTAATGTTACAGCTCAGCTGAGTTTACATCTCGCACTGTCACGAGCCCCTCATCTCTGAGATTTGCTTCTCTCTGCACAGTGATATGGTCGACAGGTGCAGTTTGGTAGACAGAAAATAGTTTCTACATTAAACTGCTCACAGCAAAGTCTGTGGCTTATCTTGAGTAACCAGGCCATGATTTCTGAAAGGAGACATGGCTGTTGAGTTTTTCATTGTATTTTAGTGGTGGCTTGAGCACCACAAGCTGAGTACTATCTAGTTCCATTATACTGGAGAGAAGATTTCAATCAAATATGTGGGCTATTTCTGATTTTGGGGTCAACTGTCCCTTTAAGTCCATATGCTTTGCTAAACTAAACCCATCCAGCTCCAGTCAAGCTCTGTTCCTCACACACAGAGATTGATATTGCTCCTCTTGTTAGGAAAGGGAACATCTGCTTTTATAAGAAGTTTTAACTATTTCTAAATGCATTTTTGGGTGCTTCAAGGTCTTGTAAAGTTATCAAAGCGATAGAGTAATAGCTCTGTGAAACTAATGGTTATAGTCCAAAAAGTGCTAACCAAAAGTACACAGAAGCTGTAGACAGAACTTCTCAAAAACAAGTTAAAAGTGCTTCACATAAGGCCACAAATTAAAATCGTAATGAGAAAATGTTCTCCGTCTGGCCTTGAGTACAGTCCCTCTATTGTACTGTATATCTATGAGCTTCTTGGTGAACGCACAGAAAACAAAGATCAGAACCAAACAGTCATCTTCATCCTCCCACATGCAACATGTTCAGTACTTCACTCAAGGTAGCCGAGCAGTTTTGGAGCCTGTACTGTACAATGACTTCTTCTTTTCTTGTTGGCGTAGGCAGAACTCCTTTCTTGGTGTTTAAGAACTAAGACAGTCTTGCTTTCAGCATACTATTGCACCAGCCCATTAGCAGCACAGCTCTTAGTCTGCAAGTGTAGTGGTTATCAGCAATATAGATGTAGGTTTGAAGGCTCTTGCTTCACCAGCTAGAATGTCCAGAATGCCATGAACACCTCATTAAACAACTATTAACAAAACATAATGTTTCAGCCAGGGTGTTTCAACAACGCTGGTTAATTTGTTGTTGTATTTAGGCACAAAAAGCACTTGCTCATGGTTTGGAAAAGATAATGTATTGACTTAAAACACCCACGTTTGGGGGCATAAACACTGCAGAAAAAGCAGAGACAGTTCACTTAAAAACACCCACGTTTGGGGGAAGAAATGTTGCTGGAAATGGAGTGACAACTTGCTAAAAACCCACCAATGTTTGGGGGCACAAACACTTCTGGAAACGCTGCAATGTGTTGCTAATAAACACCCACGTTTAGGGGCAGAAATACCTATGGAAAGGCTGAGATGTGTCATTAAAACACCCACAATCTGTGGCATAAACATCACTGAAAATGCCAGGATGTGTTGCTAAAACAAACCCACATTTGGGGGCTTAAACGCTCCTGGAAACGCAGCAATGTGTCGCTAAAAACGCCTTACACATTTGGGGACATAAATGCTGCTGGAAACCGCACTATATGTTGCTAAAACAACCATATTTAGAAGCATAAACGCTGTGGAATTGCTGCATTGTGTTGCTAAAAAACAACCATGTTTTGGGGGCATAAATGCTGCCATAAACACCAAAATATGTAGCTAAAAAAACAGCATCTTTGTGAATCTGTAATAACAATTATAATATAGTTTCATGAACACTGCTGAAAACGCAGGAATGGTGTTTGTTGGTCTCAAACAGTGGTCTGCATTGATTTGCAGCTTGGTACCTATCTTGTCTTTTAATATCTGACAATGGCACTCTGAACATACTAGTCGGTGTAGCAGGCGCCTTCTAATGTATATTTACAATGGCACCACTAGGAACGCCTCTTCAATAGAGGGATAATGTTTGAACCATGTGGCTGTAAATTCTGTGGCAGACAAAGTGAACTGAGCAGCTCAGCGCTGTCAATCAATTCAGTCAAGCAGCCACAAGGGGCCCGCAAATGAGCATTACAGTTTTTAAGTATTATTTTCACCATCACGCTTGGTAATGTAACTGTTACTGATTATTAGTAAATTATACGACAAACTAACAACCAGGAATCTCTATTAAAACTAAATAAATGAGTGGAATAATTGCTTGTTGTGATAGTGATCTGTCTGGCCCCGCTGAAAGCATCTTGAAGACTGAGGAAAGTTACAGAGCAGTGATATCTAATGAGGTACAAAGTGAGGAGTGTATAAAACAAAAACGCAGTCAAGTGTAAGCTGTGTCAAAGCAGAGGATTTAGGAGAAAGGGGAGGTGGATAAATGCTGTTTTCTTTGACTGCCTTTAGAGGGCACTGCTGCCTCTGTGCAGACCCAGAGGAAAATTGTGTTGACACATAGACATGTAGAAAAGCTTCAAATAGAATAGAAAAGAATAGGATTGTGTATCTATGTGTGTTCTCTCAAGAGGGAGCTCTGGTATTAAAAGCATATTCTTTTTTATTTATGTACACTATTGCATATTTCAGTTTATGTGCCCGTTTGTGTGTGTTTATCCATGTGTGTTCTCTTGCAAACCGCATACCGTGAGACAGAAACATTTGGGGTGGGCAGAGTTTTTTTTTTTTTTTAGAGTGAATGGATGGTGGAAGAGAGATGCGGTGCGAAGAATTTTCCGTTTGAAGTTTAAGAGCCGTGTCCCGCCTTCCTCCGATGTTATAAAAAGCCGCAGAAGGGATGAATTTTAATGTAAATGAAGCTTTGATTTATTCATAACTCCTTCTCTTGGACTGACCTGGATAAAACAGCGTACACACCCCCTCCTCACTCACACACGTACACACATCTTTTTTTGTTCTCTCTTTTCTGCTGTCTGACAGAGAGACAAGCAAGGACAAAGCAGTGGTTCCTCCTGTATCGAAATAGTAGTGTGTCAGCAGTATCAAAGATAAAAGAAGGAAAACCTGAGATCCTGTCGAAGATTTTTGATTTACTTGCTGAAATGGCACAAAAGATGCAAATCCAGAATGACAGACTGCTGCTGTTGCTGTGTCTATGAAACTATGAATCTAGGCCATAATGGGATCACGCTTAGCAAAGTATTTCAGGATAAAATAATAATAATAAAACAAGGTAGTGAACAAACATATTTTCAATTTACAAAATACGATAATCTGCATTCAGAGCTCCATTAGGTTATTATAGCGTTTAAATGAGCAGGTGTTTCAATCATTCATGCTTTTATCTTGTCTGTGCGGGAGTGCCACACTGCTACTGATCATTGTGTACCACACACAGTGAGCTGCCACTGTGTTATTGATGAGCTACCACTATTAATACTCTTATCAGTGAGCTCCTGTTGTTGGGGCTGATGTTCACAGAGACGCTCTGGTGCCACCTAGTGGTTATGAAGAAAGACATATATTATACTTCTGAGATACCTCAGAGAAAAGTCCGTCTGTGTCAGTGTGTGTGTTTGTGTGTGTGTGTGTGTGTGTTTGTGTGTGGATGTGTGTGTGTGTGTGTCTATGAATAGCACTCACACACACACATACAGAGATGGAGATAGACAGTGTCTGAAAGAGGTTGTTCGCTGTCCGTGGTGCTGAAATACGTTGGTTAAAGTGCCCTGACCTGCCTCTGACGTCAAGAAGCCCCAAAGCCACATCCGATTATTTTTTAATCGCATATGCTTCACCCATTGCACTTAAGTCCTTTTTGGATCCCCACAACAAGATAGACAAAAAAAACTCTTAAGAAAGAAAAGGACTTTCATGTATTCAGAATGGTTTTGAAACCAATTATTAATAGAAAAGTACAATAAAATGCAGAAATTCCAGGCTGTAAATACTGCTTGCATTATTAGTACTCACTTTATTGTAATATACTTACTCTTCTTGTTGGCCTTTTTAAATGTATCTACACTTCAGTCTTAATCTGTGATCTCCAAGGCTAACATACAATCATTATGGTTGTAATATAGATACAATCTATACCGTGATTGAAAGACTTCATCCCCTGGGGAAAATGATTACGATCAGCATATTGAATAGCAATCAGCCTGTTAAGACAGTGTGATATCTTTTATGCAAAGCTGACATTTGGAATTGACAGTGATGGAAATTGTTCACCCACTGGAAATAGTATAAGTAAATTTCATGCCTATCAAGGGGGGGTTCCACCCTGCCTTCAAAAAACCACCCGGCCAACCTCCACTGTCCATTATTCATTATAAGAACAGATAGATTGGAAAAGGTTTTTTGGGGGATTTTCTTTGATATGACTTTCCCCAGAAGAAAGGGAAAATTCATTTCAGCGTTCTTTGTGTCCAGCTGGGTCCCTGCCCAGCTCTTTATTCTGGAGGGATGGCTGACCTACATGCTGCACTGGACAAAAGACAAATTCGTGCTGGCTTGTGAAATTTAGGCAAAACTTCAATTGGAACATAAGTTTTCAGATATATTAATACTTTGTTTGACTTTGTCTGGCTATACAATACAGTCTCCTTTAATTTAATAACCCGACTTATTTAAAACTGGTTGTTAAACCAACTCAATACAGTGCTACACCTGACACTGCCCCCACATACTGTTAGGTAAGAGCGGAAATGAGTACTCCTGTAGTCCTGTAGTATTACCTTACAGTAGTCTTTGTAAGATATAGGCATGTGTATGGGAGACAACATCACATGTGAGACAGGTAGCCCTCCACTTTATCAGCCTGTCAATCTGGCCCACCTCGTGCATATTTTAAACCAGTCAGTCAGAAAGCCCGTCATGCATAAAGACAGTAGGGATGTATGGGAGGAGGTGATGAGTGGAGCAGGTTTCATTGTCTGCATAATCTCCTTGAAACCTGAGCAAATAAACTAGATTTCTTCTTAAAAACATGGGAAGAAGGCAATAAACAATGAAAGATGAAAGGACCCCAAAATTAGCAAGAAATTAGTGAAAAGAAATTTACCTGGAAAAAAAAACATGCAGCACAAAAAAAGTTAAAAAAAACAAAAAAAACAAGACAAAACACAAAACACAGCAACAAAAAAGAAATGACCTGGAAAAAATGTTTTAAAAATATAATTCTGTACATAATTTTAAATTATGTAATTATGACAATTATAAATGTAGTTTTTACTTAGCTTTTTTCGTTTTTCCATAGACTTTTTTTCCTAGCTTCTTAGAAATATTTTTCTAAAGCTACTAATTTCTTGCAATTTGTGAAACTTTTCACACCAAGATGCTCATTGCTCTTTTCACTAGTATTTCTAAAAGAAAAGGCACCAATTTGCTTGAGGTTTAAAGCTTTAATTATCTGGGAAAGGCGTCAGAAATCAGCCCAAGAGAAGTGATGCTGCTCCAGGTTTCAAATGGTTAAACATATGAGTGACATTCTGCACTTATGTCTTAGTTAAACATAATGAGTATGATGGTGGTGACAGATGTCTTCATATGTGGTCATGTGCGCTGTAATAAGGCAGATGTGCCACGTCTCGTCTTGAACCCCACCCGGTCACCGGCTGCCGGTTCCAGCCGACCATCCGCCGGTGACGTCGCCCCCACACCCCGCGCACACCCCTTCACTGGCCCGTAATGAGGATGACAGGTTGTTTTTGGGAGCGCGTGTGTGCCTGCTCGCTCGGCGCGTGGCTCCAGCGACGGTGTGTTACCAGTGAGCGCTCACAACGTCAAGTCACCGTGAACAAGAAACACGAAGACATCCGGTCGTTACTTTCAAAGTCATAATTAACTGCAAGTGGTACAGTGAGCTTTGAAACATATTTCTAAGTAAACATTATTAATGTTTTTCTTGTAATATCACCTGCAGGTTATTTGAGATTAGTCTATAACATGAAACTTAAGATCAATGTTAAATGAAAGCATATATTACAAATGAGAACTGAAATTATTACTAAGTTTTCATTAATCCTTTGATACCTGGAGCATCTCCTTTCTTGCGCTTTCATTCAGCTTTTATAAGTATTTAAACCTTCAAACTCTGAACACATTGGTGCAGTTTTTTTCACAGAAACATGGGAGGAAAGGCAAAGAGCAACTTGGGAAGAAATGTTACACAAATTGTGAGAAATTAGTAGATTTAGAAATTTAATTTTTAAATTAGCAAGAGAAAGATGTCCATGGCAAAAAGAAATGGCATGGAATAATAGAAAAACTATGCTGATAATTGTTATTATTACAGATTTGAAATGATGTTACAGGCATATTTGATTTTTTAAACATTGTTTAAAGTTTTCTTTGCCCTGTTTTTTTAAAAATTTTATTTACTAATTTTCCAGCAGTTTCCTTGTACTTTTTTTTTGTTTGTTTACTAATTCTTGCTAATTTTTTGGTTATTTATTCTTTTGTTGCTCATTGCTTTCTCCCCATGTTTTTTTCAAGGAAATCAAGCCAACTGGCAAAAAGGGACATGTAGCAGCCAATGTTAATGATCTTTAAAAGTAAATAATATAGCCAAAATATTGTAGTTGGTGGCTGTTTTTTAAAGGTAGGCCTTTAGCAAATGTGTGGAGTATATCTTGTTAATTTTTCTTGAGTCTAAAGCTGATAATTATGTGTCTAGTAAGATTTTACTTTCTGGGATTATTTAGACTGGATAAAAAATGACCACTTGATGGCAGCAACAAGTAGCAAAAAGACAGAATATAACAGTGCAATAGCAGATAAGAATACAGTAAATTATCATCCTGTTAAAAGTTAAATGTTTTGTCTATACAATGACTCGTTAATGTAATCAATTAGAAAAACCCAAATCCAACGAGGCTTTCGCTTTGAAAGGCAAACCGCCCAATTTCCGGTGATGCTCTGGGTAACTCTCGCTGGTTTTACGCAGCTGGAGCGGCTCGCGGCAGCAGTACGCGCGCCTCGCGCTTCTGTCAGAGGAATACAAACGGACGTTTTTCAGAGGAGAGGACAGAACAGCTCTCTGAGGCATTATTCTCCTTTTTCTCCTTGTTTGTTTGTGTCGCCTGTTGACCATGGGAACACAAACTGACAAACGGGCTCCGGTAATAGGCTATCGGTTGGAGGTTCAGTGACAGCTGCTGTTATCTGACTGACAGACGGACCGGTGAAACGTGACGGACAGGTAAACGTTTCAAATCAATGGCCCAGGGAATAACGACAACAGAAAATATGCTGTAACGTCAAGTGTTTATCTCGGACTTTTATGGCTCAAGTATGGGGTCGGTATAGCCGGTAAAGCGGAGACTGGAGGTTTGCGTCTGGTTTTGTCTGCGCTCCGTCCCCTCCGGTGGACACAACTGAAGAGACTGGAGAGACGGACGGAGACGGGGCTGGTTTTGTGTCGGCTGTTTCGGCGGAGACATGGCAGCGGCCATCGCCAGCGGTTTAATCCGGCAGAAGCGACAGGCGAGAGAGCAACACGCCCACCGACCGACTACTCACCGGCGGCGGAAGAGCCCCGGTAAGAAGCAGGGGCTGTGCAACGGTAACCTGGTCGACATCTTCTCCAAAGTCCGGATATTTGGCTTGAAGAAGAGGAGGCTACGGAGACAAGGTGTGCATGGGGGGAATTGGGGGGGGCGTCGGACGCACATGCATGAACACAGGCAATCGCAAATATATTGATATGCAGATGCGCGCGCGCGCTGCTACGCATACACACATGTTCAGAAATTATACACTTTTACGCGCGGCCACACTCATACATAACCACCTTCACACATGCACGCCACGGCTGGTGCACACTGGCGCGCGCTCATACACGCGCACACACCCGAATCATGCACAAACACAGAATGACAGACTCGCCCCTCTTTCTCTCTGTTCCCCCCTCTCTCCTCTGTGGTGACACACACACACACACACACACACACACTGTCATGTCTTGTAGTGCCCTATGGTTCAGTAGTTTCCAGGTACATCCATTATTGAAGCCACAGATTAGTCTGTCTAGTCTCTCTCTCTCTGTCCGTCTCTCTGTGCATCTCTACCTCGCTCTCTCATTTTCAGCCCATAATTCAGAAAGCCCTGTCACCACCAACAGACTTTCCCTTAACACCAGCAGAATGTCAGACAAAAGCACAGGAACAAAACTAAGACCTCTCTCTTATTTTGAAATCACACTTTGCTCCGTGGGATTCTGTTCTGTCTCTTGGAATGAAAAACAGAGACAGGTTTTTGTTCATATGGAGGTCAAAAAGTAAAAAAAAAATCAGTATCAGATCCCATTTATTGTTCAATCACGGGGCTGATCTTGCCATCATTGCACAGAAAATTGATTGGTTATGGTGCTGAATGCAGATTAATGCTGTGATTGTGTGCTATGGTGAGCGTTCAATATAGCCGAGGCGATAAGTGGTGTTGTAATCAATTGATTGTGTGAGAAACCAGCAGGTGCCGGTGTATGAAGGGAGGGATGGATGAAGGGAGGAGAGAAGGAGGCAGGAAATGAGAGGAGGGGCAGAGAAACAGATAGAGGAGAGACAAACAGGAGGAGTCGCGTTAATGGGGATTGTTTCCTCCAGTTTGGTCTGGTGTGTGAGGGGAACATACAGGGATCTGAGAGCCACGTTCCAGCTCCTTCATCTCTTACCTGCATTTTTCTTTTTGTTACCTCTCACTTCAGTTCTCCTGGATTTTTTTTCTTTCATTTTGTCTTCCTGCAAGAGGTGGGCTAAGGATGCACGATATTGGATTTTTCTTGCCAATATGCCAATATACGGCAACTCTTTTCGCCGATAACCAGTACTGATATCAATATATCCACTTTTTTCCCCACCAAATTTTAGTAATCATTAAGTTATAGGATTAACATTATATGATGCATACTCTTATTGTGATGGCCCACCAGCAAATGGAAAAATAAAATACAATGTGCTATTCATTCATTGTGTGAAATTTAGAAACACTGGCCTCATCAGATATGTAATTTTAAAGCCAATATGCCAAAATCGATGATGTGCCGATGTTATCTGGCATCCCTAAAGTGAGCGATACAGCCTCAAAGAATATCATGATATTTCAGGGCATTCTTGCGATTATGATATTCTGGATGATATGACAAAATACAAAAAATATTTTATTTTTTATGACAATAACGTGTAATTGTAGCAAAATGAGTTTGGTGTTATAGCTTTGTGAGTGATTGAGTTATTTACTTCCACTGGTACCTTTAGGCTGTGCCATTTCTCCTCTGACTGGAAATGAATTCTTCCTCAGTGGAGCCGCCAGCAATTTTGCTGATGTTTGTTGTTGCGGTACGGTACAATATGACTTCATTATGTCAACAAGCCAAAGTATTGACATTTTTGAAAAATGTTCTTATCATCTTGAAAATTATACCAGTATTAGCGAGAATGATAAGATATGGCACACCCCTACTTCCTGCCACTTTTCGCTCTTTTGTGTTGCTTTTAACGTACTGCCCCTCCCTTTTGGTGCTTTCCCCTTTCAGCAACAGCCTCTCCTCTTCATCTCGTCCTCCCTTTTTTGTCACCTTTCTCCCTACGTCAGATCTTTTCATACAGCTTTATTCTACTTTTCACCTCCTTCAGGAGGAAAGGGCAGATTCCTCTTCTCTCTCCTTGTCACCCTCCCATTTTTTGCCACGTCCTTTGTTCCTCTGCATTTCCATTCCTCCAGTTTCGTCCTTTTTTCCCCTTTTGTCATTCCTCATCCCTCCTCCTGCTCTCCCACTCACCCCCTATTGACCCTTTTTCCTATCACCCTTTTTATATCATCCAGTCCTCCCTCCCTACCGTAGATCTTTTTATCCCCCCTACTTCCTTGCTCCCTTCTTTCCTCTCTGCAAGAATAAATGGCAACAGTCTCCTCTCCTCTCCTCTCCTCTCCTCCTCTCCTGTCCTTTGCCCTCTCTCCTCTTGTGTATCACCCCTTTTTCTCCCTTCTCTTCCCTTTTCCTCACCTCTCATTCCTTCCCTCCTCTTCTCTACTCTTCATCTCCCCTCCTCCTCTCCACCCCAATCCTACCTTAGATCTTTTCATCCCTTTATCCAGCTTCATTTTGTGTTTTTTCTATTCTATCCTCCTTTTTTGTCTCCTCCTCTTCTCATGTCTTTCCTTTGGTTCCTCCATGTATTTGTCCCTCTGTCTTCTCCTGTTCCTTTCTTGTCACCTTTCTCCCTCCCCCTCACCTCCCATCCACCTTCCTCCTCCACATATACCTCTTTTCAGCCGTCTGTCCACCTTCATTTTACTTTTTTCCTCCCTCTTTTACTTTCTTCCCTTCTTCCCTACCTCCTCCTCTCCCTCCTTCAGCCTCTGTGTTCCCAGCTGTGAGAGCTGCTGGTGAAAGCTTGGCAACGACATTTGTGTGTGCGTGTGTGTGTGTGTGTCTGAGAGAGAGAGAGAGAGAGAGAGAGATTTGCCAACATCCCCTACTGTCTTCCAGAGGTTTTGTGAAGGAGAGACTGACCCAAAATGATCTGCAGCCTTCATTACTTGATCAAAGATGCGATTCAATACAGCTCAAATTTACATGCTTTTAGCAGCTCGAGTTAGACTGACATGGAGCCAAAATTGTCTTTTATTAAAAATGTGATATCGGTCTACTTTTTATATGACAGAGGTTCCTTCTTGTCCACAGCTTGTCTCAGTGCGTTTTTATTGTTAGTAATTAGACGTCTGTGCGGAGAGTTCACAGCACCAGTGTGGGAGGATTTTTACTCAACAGTATTTAGATCCTGCAGCAAAATTAGCCTCATTTAAGAGCCGCTGCTCCACCTAAAACTACGTCATCAGTCTGACTTTGAGTGGAGGATTTGATTGAGACATGACGGAAGAGAGTTCCCCGCTAAATTGAAAGATAATCACTGCCACAACATATTGGCTTTCGTAGCCTCAATCAAAAAATAAATCATGCAGTTTTGAAAAAAAAAATCCCATCAAATGAGTCACAACAGCAGACAGGAAAGGTATTTTGATATTACGTGCCGCCACCGATATGCACCTGTAATATATCCATATCAGACAGGGTTATAAGCCAGTAGAAAGACAGATGTCTGCTGTGTCTCTAGGTCTAATTTGGCCGCATTTTATGTTACATTTTTTAATTTAACACGTCATAGATTAGACATAAAGGACAGGACATGTTCGAGAAAAAAGAGAGAAGACATTAAATCACATATCTAGCAGCTTTTTCTAGTCATGCGTCACACAAACAAGCACAGGGAGATTGAAATGTGACTGATTTCAGTGGCTCTGCAGTGGGCAGCGTGTTGATTTCTGTTATGCTCTGACAGACGGGTGCTGGGCAGGTAAACTTTGAATCATAAAGCTGCAAGAAATATCACAGCTGTCAGTCGGAATGATGTTTACTCGATGCACGAAAGTACAGACTTGGTCGTTTTCATTGGAAAGAGAAAACAAGAAAAGATTGCAGTTAAAAGGAGGAGTGTGTGTATATGGGGTTGCAATAACTGATTATTTTCATGACTGATTAAAATGTCAATATCCTTTTTAAGGTTAATCTATTAAATCACAGTTTCCAATAGCTTGAGACAATGTATTCAAACAACTTTTTTTAGTAAACCCTTTTAAACCTAAGAAAAAAATCTTTCTAAAACATAGAAAGAGGGCAATGAGCAACAGAAGAAAAAATGAATCAAAATTGGCAAGAAATTAGTAAAAAAGTATAAGAATATTACCTGAAAACTAGTGGGAAATTATGAAAAAGAAACAAGAAAAGTACCTGAATGTTAGTGAAAAATCATGAAAGTGAAAGTTTTAAAAACAAGAAAATTATCTGAAAATTAGTAAAAAAAAAAAAAAAAAGGAAATTATGAAAGAGAAAGCATAAAAAAACAAGAAAATTACCTTAATTAAAATGACAGTTGAAAAAACCTGACAATTAGTAGAAAAAAAACGAGAAAGAGAAGAAAGGAAATTGCGTGGAAAAAGTGCTTAAAAATAATGATTTTGTAACATGAAAATAATTTTAGATATGTTATTATTTATAGATACAAATTTTGCCTAGCTTTTAAAAAATAGTTAGTAGTCTAAATAGTCCAAATCATTTAATTATCAAGCTACTGGTTGCCTTTTTCCTTATATTAAAAGAAATCACACCAACTTTCTCAGGGATCAAAGGGTTAAATAGCCATTTCATTTCTTGCGTCATGATCGGTCTGCTCTTTCCCTGCTCCGTAACTGCCTCTCAGCCCTGCCACAGACCCTGATATTTCTTGCCTCCAAATGTTGTAGCCTGTTACCTGAGCCCACTTTGCCACAGATGTCCCTAAAAGGAGCTCTCAGACATTTCTTAACGCTCATTGAGGCATGCAAACCCCTAAACCACAATAACAGTTCCAGGAAGGTTGTGGCGTTGGGAGGGGTGTTGTGGAGGTTAAGTATCACTGCGCCGTATCTTCATGTGACGCTAACAAGGAGCATGAGATTTAGTGCTGCGGCTGAAGAGGGAGCTGAACCACAAAGCTCTTGATTTTCCAATTTATTGATGTTGTGTCCCGCCCTCACCGTGGTCATGAACTCTGCGTAGTGACCGAGAGGATGAGATTAAGGATATGCCAAAATAGGGATTCACTGCGGAGATGAGGAGTTTAGTGAAGCGGGAGGACATAAAAGACGAGTTGCTGCTCCGGAGCCAGTTGTGCGTTTTCCTGCACCTGGGGCCAGATACATAAACGATGTGTACACGCAAAAACAACGTGTTTGCCTTTTCTTAAACATTAACTGGTATTTATAAAGGAGGAATGTGTGGTGAGAATACGTGCACTTCACACATTCTTCAGAGCAGGCGTACGTTCACACAGTTTTAGCTGAGACAGGTGCAAATAATATATGATACAGAAAACAATGTTTCAAGGTTTTTACTTTTTTTCCCCAGCTCACACTGTGTGCTGTAAAATGTTAATAAAGGTGCATTTCTTAAGTTAATATTAAATTATTTATGAGTGATAGGCTACATATCAGCATCATATTTTATTAAATTCATCTCAGTGTTAGTGACCGTTTAATTTTATCATTGGGAGCATTTTGGTAAGTCAGTTTCCACATGAGTGCGATGAATGAGTCATTGACTGTCCTTCTGAACTTTAATGATGATGATGATCGAGATTGCACCGCAACAATGATTTGCAGACACGTGATGAATTAGTGGTACAGATGCTACAAATATCCGCAGCGGTGTGCAGTGACGGCTGCTCCGGCACCATCGGAGAAACTTGTTGATGCAACACAGTCGTTGAAATTGCTCTTTCTTTACTGTATTTCTCACTGACAGGTGTGGGCTTGTGTCTGTGCACCGAGTGCCACAATGATTGAGATTTATAAAACAGAAACAGACGTACACACAGTTTTATAAATCTGACAAAAATATGCATATTTCTGCCTCTGTGCATTCACAAAGTTTCAGCTGCGAGTCTATGCAGAGGTTCATGCTTCTGGCCCCTTATACAGATACCCCAGTCGAACTTTGACTTAATAATTGCTCAGTACGTAGCTCTGTGGTTAACACTGTCACCTCCGTTTGTCTATATGTTTTCACTGTGATGGACTAACTGTCTGCACAGGGTGTTCCCTTGCTATCAATCAATGCATTATAATAAGAAGGTAAGGAGAATCGTTTCAGTGTTTCCCTCAGAATTGTATTCCTGTTGAGGCTGCAAAAACCTCAACGTAACCTGAATATAATGTTTCATTAGCACAGATTTAGGTTAAGGACTTTTATTATTTATTGGTGTAGGTTTTGAACAGACTGCGTCATTGCTGCCATGTTAGAGTTGAAGTACATTTACTGTAGCTGAACCAGATCTGAATGTTCTGTATTTTAACAAGGAGCCCAGCCTTTTCAGCAGCCTAAGTGTTTCTCTAATCACTAATCACTCCGATGTAAATGAGGATGAAATGGCTGCATTCAGTTGCTGCTTGTGAATTTTTCACTTGGGTGCTGTTGTTTAGTGAGATGTGTGAAAAAGAGATAGAGAGAGAGAAAGAGAGAGAGGGAGAGAGAAGGTCTTGAATGCATTGCTTGTATGGGACACCCATGTTGATATTTTATACCGTGTTAAACACTGTATTTAGACTCAGACTGGGGCGAATTAACAGACAATATGACATGTCAAATCAGCGTGGCCGCCTGACAGGCTGACTGATTGAATCAGATCACATTATCATGAAAATACAGCTCTGTGTGTGCGCCGTATGTGTGTGTGCACCGTATGTGTGTCTGTGTGGATGGGGGAATACCCCTCCACTGGAACAGTCTGGAATCACGAGACTGTTGCCGTGGCAACGCGAGAATGGGAATTTCCCTAGTAACAGACAGAAAGTGGAGATACTGGGAAGAGTGGGAATATCACCTTGACTACTGTGGGAATGTCACCGTGGCAACGACTGGCCACGTCAGGTTGTGGATAACTGGATGTTGGAGGGATGAATAGACACATAAAAAGATGATGAGTTGATGCCAAGTGGATGCAGTCCCCTGTGGAGAAGTATTGATTTTTCATCTGGTGCAGCAGGGGGCTATGCAAACACCAACAATAACACCATTTCAGTTTGTAATTGTACTCTTAATAGGGCTGGGCAATGTGATAAAAAAAATGTATACCACCATATATATCCACCATTATATCACATAAGATAAAAACATAAATGCATTATATTCCCTTTCATCTGCAGACTCAGTTCTGATGTTCATACTAATCAATTACAGTATGACTAGTTAAAGATACAGGACTAGACTGTGAACTGATTGCTTAAACCTGTAATAAGTATGACCGTACTGAATAGTTTGAAGGTTTTGAAGCCTCATTTATAATGTTGACATTTAAACTCTAAATCAAGTATACTTTTTCTCCCATTTGTTGTTTATTCATTTGGTTTAATCTTAATATTTCAGCACAGTTGCTGATAGCGTTAGATTCTAGTTGGGCTGTTCTTGAGCACTGTTCATGGTACGTATACCTACTAAGAGTAATGCATTTACGAAAGATGTCATATGAACCGTTAAATGAGGGTACATTGTTCCAGTGGTGTCTGTTTGGGATTGTTTCTAACTCTTTGTGTTGTGAATTCCAAAAGAGAAAATGTATTTAAAAATCATAGAAGTCGTAATTTTCAGTTGTGTTTATGAAACAAAATATTCTGCTTTAATCTGTATCTGTTGGCAATGAGGTCATAAAATATGATGACAGATATTCAAGGCTTCATTAGAAACATCAATGGAAGGTTCAACTATAAAACAAAAATGACATCAGAATGTGGTTTATTGCCAAATAGGTTTTCACATAAAAGAAATTTGCTTTATTGTATTAATGCATCGCATAAACATAGTCAGTGAAAATGAGAATTACGTGAGCTGCTTTGAAAATAATAGTTTTGCAAAAAATCATGAGACAGAAATATAGGAAAGACTCAAGTTATAACAAAAATATGAAAAACTAATATTAAAAGAATATTTACAATATATCCAAATGAAATCATTCAGTACAGCTCTACTGGTTAGTTATGATGTTTTTTGTTATTCTCAGTTTAATCCTTTGGGTTTCACCCAAAACTGCTTATTAAAGTTTGAGTAAACGAGTTTGATATTTGATTTGGTTTATTGTCCAGTCCGAAGTCATAATAAACCCAGACCTTTTTCTCTCCATGTCTTGGCGAAATATAAATGTTGTTTTTCAAGCTCTTTTTGAAAACTAAATTGCGTGCACAGACTTGAAAATTCCCATCGGCTGAGTCATAACACGAGTCAGGAAAGGGGTTCTGATATTACATGTCGCCACCGAACTGCACCTGCTGTTATATACATCCATATCAGACAGATATAAACCAACAGAAAGACAGATGTATAAATGCAAAGCCGGGCTGGGAGGTAAACTCTCCCCATGTGCCTCCAGGTATTATTCAGTAACATTTTAAGATAAAGAAAATGTATTTTACATTATGCTTTATACATTTTACATGTCAGATGGGATATAAAAGACCTGACATATTCTAGAAAAACATAAGAGACAATAAATTACATTTCCAGAAGCTTCCTCAGGTCGTGCGTCACACAAACAAGCACAGGGAGATTGAAATGTGACTGATTTCAGTGGCTCTGCAGTGGGCAGCGTGTGCTGATTTCTGTTCTGCTCTGACAGACGGGTGCTGGGCAGGTAAACTTTGAATCATAAAGCAGCAAGAAATATCACAGCTGTCAGTCGGAATGATGTTTACTTAAAGCATGAAAATACAGACTGTGCTGCACTGTATTTATAGGAAAGAGGAAAGAAAAATGCAGCAGCAGGGAGGAGCATTTGTGTACCGGGCAGCAGCTATCAAATATTTGATTATCAATTATTGTGTTGATATTTATGTGTGAGACAGAATGCAAATAATTGTATATGACTAGGGTGATACACATCTCAAACATATCTCAGGATATCCAAAGTAGTTTTAAGTTGCATGAAAGGAAACACAAAAATATTGCATGCGATAAAAACATTTAAAATATGTTTAGATCTGAATATTGTGATTTCCAGTAGTCTTGCACTTCTATGTGAGGTGCATGTAGGCACACTCTTTTTGGGTGCTGGTGGGAGATCCTTGCCATCAAATGTTGCAGCTCCTCTTCCCTGCATCTCCCCTGCTGCACAAGATGGATCCTTCACAAAGATGGAAAACACCCCTGTCTCTCGCTTTTTAACACACACACGCACACACACTCCTCATAAACTGGGTCAGTCTTGGCTTTTTTCCTGTCTCTGTGCATTAGAATATACCTTTACTTATTCACTCACACACACACACACACACATGTTCAAAGGGGATTCCCGCCCTGCTTTAGCTGCGCAGACGAAGGCAAAGTCACTGATATTTTAGAGAGGGAGAATGGGTGTGGTCACATGTAAGAGTGTGTGAGGAGCCATATTAAATAATCAGTGTCACCAAACAGCGAGAGTGTGTTTGTGTGGAAAAATCATGCGATGTAATGGCGAGAGAATGGAACAAATGCCTGTCTGTACCTGCACAATACAGATCGAGACAGATTTTATTTTTCTATCAGTCTCTGACGTTCCGTCTTTATCCTGTGACTCAGTCCGTCTTTGTCCCTCAGCTCCTTCACATCCCCTTTGTCACTTGTACTTGTAATCATTTTCTTTTGTTATTACTCATTTCGTATTTGTTGCCGAGATGCAAACAGTGGGAGGCGGATGTGACTGCTGTTTAATTGGAGCAATATGGATTAGCCAAGAGCACTGCATCCAGTGACTAAGAATTAGAAAATTAGCATAAGAACAAGTGATTTTCTTGTGTTTGTGATATTAGATCTGCAAGGACGTACACATCTACATTATCAAAGTAAATAGTTTATTTTAAAACAGTCAAACTAAACTGCTTTGGTTGGTGAGAAACCATTAGCCATCCGCACACAGTTATCTCTGTTTTGATAAGGGGATTCACACCCACACACCAATATATCGGACAATAGATAAATAGTAAACAGAATATGGGAGATACAAAGCCGTCATGAAGCTGCTCTACACCATCAAAGGTTCAGAAATAATTTATCGGTGTTATTCAAGTGGAACAATGACCACGAAGGAAGGATTAGTCCAAGAATCCTGTAATGGATTGGATGTGCCTGACTAGTCTCTCTGCAGGAAATCCCTCAGGATGCATCAGGTCACATGTGGACACATTGTTCTTTAATGCCAAACTGTAGTGTTTCTCAAAAGTGCCCCGCAGGATTTTGGAAGAAATTGATTTGCAGGGATGAATTTTGGGATGAATCAGTCTGTTGAAGCTGATGAAACTTTTGCCCTATTATATTTGTATATGCTTGTTCATATTTAAGGACTGTCATGATTTGAAGATCAGTTCTTTGTAACTCTTCTTCTCCCTGCTGTCTGTGTGTGTGTGTGTGTGTGTGTGTAGAACCACAGCTGAAGGGCATAGTGACCAGGTTGTTCTGCAGGCAGGGCTTCTATCTCCAGATGGGCCAGGATGGAAGTCTGGACGGGACCAAAGACGACAGCACCAACTCCTGTAAGTGGACTCACTGATAGGTACCATACGCACAATCAGGTGTGAGGCTTTGCAGTTATCAAGTATTAATCACAATCACGTTTTTGGCTTCCCACAATTCAATGAACATGATCAATAGTGATATTGGTGTTTAAAATGCATACTCCTCATCAAAAAAAATCTTGAACTAAGAAACAGCTTCCACTTTGGGAGAGCTATAATACCACAATGCATGCACTAGTAACCTTAAAAAAGCTTTCCTAAATGTTGTGGCTGCAAATCGGAAGACAAAAATTATCCATTCATCAGCCATCATCATCCTTTGTTTGACAGTGCTTCAGATTTCGGAGAGAACACATCAAATGCAAAGAGTGTGTCTGCACAGCAAAGCAACACAACTAAACTGGCAATAAATGATTAATGAAGGAAATGAAAAAACACCATTGTTTGGAGTACAATGAATGCATGAGGGCCAAGGAGAAAAACATTGCTAATGTTGCTTCACTGAATCCCCGTCCTTGTCCGTCAACCCAGACATCCATACCAGCCACACTGTGTAGTGTGTCTCAGTCAAGCGTCAACCTCCGAGGCTGAAAAACGAAGCTGATGCGGAAGTGCCAAAACAAAGTAAATCTCCATAGACGTCCATGTTAAAATGCCCAACTATACAGCAGAAATAAACATGTTTACAGCCTGGTTTCCACATTCAGCTGTGCAGGAGGGTGAATATTTTTATAACTTACCCGTTTGCATTTTATTAAGGCCCAGACTTGCACATGTTTAAGGACAGGGCTGCTTGGTGACAGGCTGTCTGCCAGGCATCCCTACAGTCTGAGAGTCAGATCCACCCCTCACACAGCTACAACTTCTCGTCCAAATATTGTCATATCGCCTGGTTCCAAAGTAGCAGATACATATCCATCCAGCTCTCAAAGACAGATTGAAATAATCAATTGAGTCTCATTATTTTTTTCAAAATATATGTATCCAAATAAAACCGTTTTCATTTAGTTGCATTCTGTGATAGCATAGTTATTTTAGTTAGCCTTGTTTTGGGCTATGTTTTATTTGTATTTTGCTTCCATGAGATGCTCTGTGAATAAGGACCAGTCTTACATTGACACAGCAATTAGTACATTAGCAAGAATATGGCACAACATGGAAGTAAAACCAACACTCTGTATATTTATATGTGAAACGGCAATAAAAACATTTTGTCCCCACCGTCAATGAATAATAGAGATAGACAGTCATAATGTCAATATTAACCAAAAGATTGTGATTATTATTTTGGGCATAATAGTGCAGTCCGAATCAGGTGTATCAATATTTTACAGTACATTTTGTAAGAACTGAGTTGCAGCAGACTTTCTGTCACACATTAACTGCAATAACTCGTCAATTTAATTCACCAGGGTACAAATTTCATCACTGCAAAAGAAAAGCCACGACTCTTCTCTCTCTCAAGGGCAAATAGTTATTTAGAGATTACATGTCTGTCTCTTGTCCTCATCTGATTTGCTGAAGGTCGAGAGACTTTTTTTCTCGCTGTGAAAAGGAGAGAACAGCAGGGAGGATCTAATGAATGCACGTTATTACAGAAATAGTTAAAAGGTTAAAGTCTGGTCAAGTTCTTCCATTTGAAAGGAAACTGTAAACATATTGTGCGGCCACACCATCTGCCATTCAAGCGCATTGATCTAAATGTCTGACAGTTGTTGGCATTGATAGAGAGTCACAGTATATGCAGTCATAGAGACAGCAATGAGACAGTGATGGTGTTTTCATAGTGGGGACGTTTCACGCTGTGCTGGGCAGGCTGTGTTTTCAGAGAGCACACCAACTGTTGGGCTGAAAGCGACAAGTGGCTGCTCAGAGGATTTCGTTTTTTAAGGGCCGGTTTATTGGACCTCTGCACCCAACGCTGCCCTCAGGGCGGAGCTGCAGATGGATAGCTTATTGATTAATGTAGCCATCGCTATATTCTGATCTGCCGTGCTGAGAGAAAATCAAAAGCTAATCAGTAATCACTACAGCAGGCAGCTCGCTGGTCCTCTCCACATTGGCTGAGCCAGTTGCTCTCCTCCACCATTGCGTGTTGCAGCAATGTCCCACTTGTTTACTATGATGTCTCTTTTCTGGCAAACATCTTCACATCAATTTCTGGCCAGTGTCTTCCCATCACCATTTTTTGGAATTTCTGCCACGGCTCGGCATGTAGATCAAACAGAATTTACTGCAGCTCTCACTTGTTGCCAGGCTTCGTTTTTCCATTTGTTTGTCTTTTTCTTTTTGTTTTTTCTCTGGCTGAGTCGTGTTCAGCAGAGGGGAGACATCAGTGACATTTCCTGCAGCATTTAAAAGGAGGGTCGTCACCATCGCTAATCAGCTGGGTGCATATCTTTATGTTAATGAAGGCTGTGCATGAGCGCGTTTAGGAAGAGTGATATTTATGGAGGATGATTACTTGCAGGTGTACTCGCGCACATTTAAATTTCTTCAGCTCATATCTGAACACTGTAGACGTCGGCTGTTAGAGACCATTTCTATGTAACCTTGATTAATGAGGGCTCTGATATCCCAGGTGTAATCAGCCCTTGATTAGAAAGAAAACCAGCACGGCTGTTGGTCCCAAATAGCACGTCCATTTTAACGGCCTTCGTTACAGGTCATTGTTCTGTTGTGTTTTGATTGTATATCAATTACACAATAACAACTATATGTATTTGAAATGTCCTTGGAGACTCATCTGCTGTTGTGAAATATTGGTCAGCTCGTCAGACTGTACCTGGCAGCGGTGATACTGTCAATAAAGTCAGTTCAAAATAGAATAAAAACACTAAAAGGGATGCTGCGCACCGGGGATGTGAATCTCTAGTTTCGTCATGATTCAATATTATATTGATTCTTTGGACAAAGCTACAATATTTGCTGATTTCACAAAGTCTGACACAATTCGATTTCAGTTGACACACATCAGGGGCCTGTGATCAATATGAGATTGGTTAAAGAAGAAGATTCCATCCCCTCTCTTTTTGTTTTTGGACATTAAAGATAAAAACAACATAATTATGTTTTTTAAAATAATTTCTTTATGAAAAAGGGACAATGTACATTAGTCCACATTTAAACAGATATATATGCGACTAAGTTAGCTGGAGAGCTAGTTTTCATCAGCAGTCCCTTGCCTGATGTTAATAGGCATCCTAAAAGTGCAATAAAGTTCACTTTAAATTGGCTCTACTAACACATACAAAACAGCACATGAAATGAATTAGCCTCAGGGCTTTATGGCAGAAAGCGCGTTGTGTAAGAAATATTTTCATTTTAACTCAAACTATGATCTTTGTTCAAAAACTTCAGGACTATCTGGCTTTAAGCCCTGAAGGCAAACTTCTCCCAACAGCTATAAAACATGAATTCACAACAAGACCATTAAACAAAAGTATAAAAATTGGCTGAATAGCATTTGTCAAGGTTCACAGACATAACTATAGTTTCTATGCCAGTCACTCATAATTAGTTTAAAGGTCCGCTGTATAGGATATAGTGGCATTTTTCGGTGAGGTAGCATAACTGACAATTCTCCAGTGTGCCAAGTGTGTCGAACTGTGGTGGCCGACCCACTCTGTTTTTCTCTAGTTGGGAACATTTATTTTCACTCAGATTTTTGTAGATACTTCACAAGACACTGAACTTTGACCTAATATGTGCGTTCTTACTATTTCAGTCCACATTTCCAGAGGCTTTAAAGGCTGAATGAGATAAACAGCAGCCTTTATTCGATCTACCGTCATCCTTTCACAGAGGGCAACAGCCTTCAAAATTACACAGTATAGCTTTAAAGGATTCATGAAGAGTCAGGTTTGTTTAGAGTACCGCATCTTGAGCACATGAATGGGTTTGTTACTTAAGCTAATATGGGCGCTATCGGACAAGATTATCAAACTCAAGAAATATGAAAAAATAAAAACGGTTCACAGTGAGGTCGGATGATTATCAAGTTCAACTTGGAGTGTTTTAGAAAAGACAAACTGCTGATAAGCTCTGCAAATGTTTTGTTTTTTATGTTTTGAGCAGCACAAACAAAAAATCTGTTGATCTCCATTGTATATCAGGGCGGAGGCAGATATTTCAAAAGCCGGGCAAATGAAAGCAATGAATTCCCACACACTGTCAGCACCAAGTTTTCTGAAAATGCAGCAGTTCAGCGTTTTGGAAGCATCAGACTCACAACATGAAACAATTAACATCTTTATACTCGAGCCACGGGCTGCAACCACCAACTGAAAAGGGAGTTGAGTCGCAAACACCTGAGACAATTACACCATCAATAATTGATGAAAACATCCCTAAAATGCTTTGCAAACTAGCAGAGGCTGTAAATGCTGCGCTGTGTGGCATTGGAAGAAAAACATATTTTTTTAAATTGAGATTCTCGGGCCACCTGTCCTCACTTTACTCCACAGGTTGATCCTGTGATTTAGTTTGACCTTGTTGTTTACTTCAGCTTTAACAGAGCTGCAACAGGTAATGCAAACATCTAATACACGTACCTTGGCACATATCTTCATTCACTGGAACATTTTTGCACTCAAACATAACATCTGAATATTCTAAAACAGGAGTACTCAACTTACTTTACTTGGGGGCCACTTTTGCAAAATTATAGGAGACCAGGGGCCAGCCACAGCAGCCCCATACATGTTGCTAGGATTTTAGGACATTTCCAGGATTTGAGGATGTTTTTAGGATTTGTGCACATTTCTTGGATTTTCTGACATTTTTAGGATTTTAGGACGTTTCTAGGGTTTTGGGACATTTCGAGGATTTAAGGAAAATTTCTAGGATTTTAGGAGACTTAGCTGGGACCTTTGTTAGGGGTTCAGGGGATCCTTCACTGCCACTTTTTTATAAACAAGCTCTATTTTGATGCTGTTTCATGCACTCTGGCACCTTATGTATAGTAAAAGTACAAACACAATTCGCAGTGTGAATTATTTTTTTTATTATTATTGAAAAATGGTTTGGGGTCCAACCGGCACCCTATAGGGCGCCACAGTTGGCCTGTGAGCCGTCAGTTGACTATCACTGTTGTAAAATGTGCACAAACATCCTGAATGTATAGAGAGAGTCAGGATTCACCTTGGATTTAGTTTGACTTTGTTTCTGTCATAACAACTCGACTGTATATGCTGTCAGCAGACTAATCAATAACTCTGTAATGATAAGAGGCAGTCAGGTCGAGAGTCCAGGTTTCAGTTGACCTCAGAGGGAAACGTCCAGAAGATTTTCAACAACCTTGAAAGGTCACAGCTAATGATGGCCAATAATCAGCCTAATATTTGTCCCATTTTCACACTAGAGAGGCGGTAATTACAAGTTTGTCTCACGATGGAAAAATAATTCTCCAGCTTCATTATTGTTGTTTCACACTTAAAAACAAAAAGGTAATTGCTCCCTTGTAGCAGCTCCTCCATCATTGTTTAATGTGAGTTTTTGCGAGCCAAGAGGTTCTCATTATTTAATTGGAGCATTTCCTCATTTGTTATGTTAATCTGACTTTTTCACATATGGACTATTGTGATAGATGTTTGTAAAGCACTTCTGCTAAACCTCCACAGGCTTGTACACACTCCTCCTATCCCTTATGTTGTGCAGAACTACATTTTTGGTTTCCTCTCTCAAAAAGTCAGTAAAAGCAATCCATAACTGTCACTAAAAAGATGATAGTCAAGTCCTGGAATGACTAGTAAAAACAGGAATAGTTTATGTCTCAGGTGAGTGGAGCAAATCTAAAAAGATACAAGACAGTAAAGGGTTGCAAGAAGTGAACAAAAACACCAGTGACACGAGCATTGTCCTTTAAAATACCTGCCTGGGGCTATAAGTGTGTGATCAGCTGTCTGTTCCTGTGCCATCACTGACTGCCGTTCTTCAAATAACACTGACCCGATGGAGCCAAGAGCATGACTGCGCCTTAGAAACGGCAGACTGATATTAAAATCTTAAGGAAAAATTGCTGCGGTCAAAATATGGTACGTTGACATGTTGCAAGAACAGTTTCATATTCTGCATCGGTCAGGCTCTAATCTGAAGTGGAAAAATTGGTTGAATTTGTAATTATTAATAACACTTTTACTGATAGAGCATTGGGAACTATCCGACCCCAAACAATGAGGAAGTAAATTCAGTGTTTGCAAAAATTTTTTGCTTTTCTGTTGTTTAAATGCATGTTTAGACTCAGATGAGAGCATCAGTACTGAATAAGAAAGACTATTTCCACACTACTTAACTAAAACATCATACATTAAGCCATTTATATTTTACAGTATGGTTGCAGTGATGATGATCAGTGACAGTGTAATAACATATCTAACTGAGATACTTCTGAAAATAGTTATGTTGCAGAACATCAAGAAAGGAGCTGGATGATTGGTAGTGATTGTTGACTTCTTTTCTTACTACATAGAATCCCTTTATTGTAAATTATAGAGTTATATACAAATGACCAATAAAGCTGAATCTGAATTTACAGTCAATGCTCGACAGACGTCGTCCTCTACAAACTCTTCGTTTAAAAGCCCTGCAGGTGGCCCCTGGAGGCCGAGCTCCTTCCTCACCTCAACAAATAACCAAACCAACTGAGCAGCAAACCAACTGACATGTCAGTTCTCAGAGCACCACATATCAAGAAGAGAAACACACACACACACACACACACACACACACACACGCGCACTTTAACTCAGTTTGTCTGCTTTTGTCCTCAGCTCTGTTCAACTTAATTCCTGTGGGTCTGAGAGTCGTGGCCATCCAATCAGTCAAGACTGGCCTCTACATCGCCATGAACGGAGAGGGTCACCTCTACTCATCGGTAAGCACACACACACACACACACACACAAAGATATATATAGTATACAAGCATGCAAACACAAGAATGAATATTCCTGGTGGACAGTGTCCACAAGACATATTTTTAGGGGCATTTTTTGTTGTTCTTGTTGTTGGTCTTTTTTTGTGTGCAGTCCTGCTGAGGGCTTAATGTTTCTTTCTTGAAAATTGTGGTGCTTAATTGCAAATCATGTGCTGCTCATCCAGGTCCCGCGTGTTTGGTTTTAAGCTGTGGTAATTATTTGTCAGACACAAATGGAAGTATCAGCCGGTTTTGGCAAATCTCTGGTCATTTTTAAGTCCTTCATCTATCCACAGGAGACAGGATGTATAAACAGCTTAGGAAGGTTTAATTTTGATCAGATTTATTTCAAACATGTCAAAAATAAGATAGAGAAATTATTATACAAACAAGCAGACAAACAAAAAAGTTTAAAAATAAAAAGCATAAAGCAAAAGAAATGGTCAAACACATGGTTACTTAGTTGAGAAAAGGAGTGAGAAAAAAGGAGAGGAGAAATTTAAAAAATGTGTATTTACTTTGTATATTTTATTTAATTTTTCCTGTAACATAATCTGAATATAGAATTATTATAATTATAAATATAGTATGTATTGTTACAATTTTCTAATAATCCTCCCCTCTTTTTCAAACTAATTTTTAAATAATTTTCTTGTCACCTTTTACATATTTCTTGCGATTTGTGATTTGATTTTTTTGCCAATTTGGTCATTGCCTTTTTCCCCCCATGTTTTCGAAATCTAACCAGTTTGCTCAGGTTTCAAAGGGTAAAGTAGCTTGTAAAAGGCATCTGAATGCCGCAGAAGAAAACTGATGTTGTCTCAGGTTTTGGAGTTCATATATAATCCAAAACTAAACAACATGCAGTTCACTATCACAGAGGACGAGGAAAACCTCTTACCAGTGATTTTTTTTCTTTTCTGCTTTTCTCTAGCCCATTTCTGCTTAAGCGAAGCGATTACCAAAATTATTGGAGGATAATTTTCGTGTTTCAGCCCCTGTGCAAAGTGTAGCTGTCTGCACACTGACGACAGGTTCTCAGTCGAGATAAATGGATCATTAGCCAGTTAACACGACATTCTCATCATCTCATCTCATTATGCTGCTCAGAAGAACCACAGGGTGACTTTAGTACAACTCCCCTCAGTTAGCCGCTGTGCAGACCGTTACATTCACTGTGTCCAGGGACCCGACTGTCTGTCTGCGGAGCCTCCTCTGCTCCGTCTGCAGCACAATGAGGAAAAGTGTATCGCTCACCGAAAGAGCAGTTACAGACTAATCCTCCTCTGAATTATACAATAACTAACTTATATTTAGGCTTAAATCTAAAGGAGAATTGAAGCAAGTATGAAACAATAAAAGCTTTTTTTTCATGTGAGGAGAGAAAGATTTTTTTTTTTAGGTTTTGTGTGATAGAAGATTGGAGACAGGTGCCTTACACAGAGTGAGAGATAAGAAAAGACTGAGAAATTAAATATATTTGTCAAATTATGTAGCAATATGCATATACCCTTTGAAACTTGTGCAAATTGTCTTGATTTCTTTCAAAAACATGGAAAAAGGCAGTCAGCAACTTACCCAAAAAATAACAAGAAATTGAAAAGTTACAAGAAAATTGTATTTGTAATTGAAAAATTAGCAAAAAAAGAAAGTAAAACAATAACAAAAAATAGGAAATTACCTGAAAAAAGTGCTAAACAATGTAATAAATAGTGTGTATATATATATATATTACCGTAACCTAATTTTAAATATATTAATATATTAAATATAAATCTAGTTTTCTTCATATTTTTGCTAGTTATTTGATAATTAGAAACTGATGCTGATCCAGGGTTTAAAGGATTAAGTAAGTATGTGTCAATGTCCTTAAATGCCATTTTAGAGGCTTTTTCTCTGAGTGCAAAAGATTCAGATAAATGAAACAAAATATGATAAGTTGCAAATGAAAACTGCAAAACAGACTACCAAAAAAGGAGCTAAATTAGACACATTTGTCAAATTGTTGACATTAGAAGAACATAAAGAACAATAGGGAGGATGTGATTGGAGAGAGGGATGAAGGAGGTGCAAGTGGAGGGTAAGTAAGGTAAAGGAGGAGCGGACGGCTGCTCGGAGATCTGCTTGAGCAGAATATGAATTATTTCCATGCTGACTCTTCAGAGAGTTCACACTCTTTCACTGGCATCTCTTCTCTTTGACATCATCCCTCTTTCCTCCCCTTCATTTCTTTTTTGGGGGGTGATGGTGATGACAGGAGCCAGAGAGGAGGGGAAAGGAGGTGAAGGGAGGAGAAGACAGGAGAGGAGAGGTGATGGAGAGAGGGGACAGGGGAATAGAAATGGGAGGGGAGGAGATGAAAGGGGGGAAATGAAAGGGAGAGGTGAGAGGAATAAAGGTAAGGCCAGGGCCAATCATGAAATAAAGAAGGAGAGAGGGGAGAAGAAAGGGCAGACTTGGATGAGAGGCAAAAGAAAGGAGGTGAGGGAGAAACGGGACACAGACAATGAGAAGAAAAAGATGTACAGGAGGAAGGAAATAGTTGTAGAGAGAGGAGGACAATGATGGAGAGTGAGGAGGAGAAGGTTGTAGACAGAGGAGGAAAGAAGCCAGAGAGGAAGGAGAACAAAAAATTGTAGATGGGGAAGGAAAAAGATGGAGAGGAAGGAGCAAAGGTTGTAGACAGAGGAGTAAAAAGACAACGAAGAATAAGGAATAGATTGGTGAAGAAGATGATGTGGAAAAAGATGTACAAGTAGGAGAAAATGTTGTGGACAGGGGAGAAAAAAGCCAGGGAGGAAGGAGGACAAACATTGAAGACAGATGGAGAAAAAAAATGGAGAGGAAGGAGGGAAACTTTGTAGACAGCATAAAAGAAGATGGAGAGAGGGAGTAAAGGTTGTAGAAGTTGGAGGAAAAGGTGACAAGAAAGGAGGAACATGGTGTAGACAAAGGTAGAAAATGATGGTGAAAGAAGGAGGAGAAGGTTGCAGACAGAGGAGGAGAAAAATATGGAGAAAAAAGAGAAAAAAGGTTGCAGGCACAGGAGAAAAAAGATGGAGAGAAGGGATGGAAAGACTGTAGACAAAAGAGAAAAGAGGGCAGAGGAGGAGAAGGAGGACAAAAATTGTAGACAGGAGAGGAAAAAGGATGGAGAGAAAAGAAGGGAAGCGTTGTAGACAGAGGAGGAAACGATGCAGACGGAGAAAAGAGGTCGCAGACGGAAGGAAAAAATAGATGGTGAGGAAGACGGGGAAAATGTTGTAGACAAAAGGATGAGGAGAAGAGGTGTGGAAGAGGAAGGAGAAATCGCGAGGAGAAAGACAAGAGATCTGTGCTGCTCTGCTGGGCTTTCTCAGCCTGTCGCTGGAAGTCACAGATGCATGAGGGCTTCCTGTAAATAATTGAAGAGGGGGAGTCCCCCCCTACACACACACACACACACACACTGAGTAGAAATCCCCTCTAAAGCTGCAAAGAGGGAAAGTGAGGCTGTGTGATCATGCTCCAGCTCTGTGAGTGATGTGCAGGCGGCTACATGATAACGAATATATAAATGACATACAGCAGGTCTAATTCATCATGATGTCAGCACTGCTTGATGTTTAATTGGCTGCTGCAAAGGTCCCGGCAGGTGTAGTGTGTGTTGTAGTGTGCGGGTAAGGACGGCACTACTGCGCCTGAAGAGATACTCATTAAACAATACGAGGGTGCTACCACAGCTACAGTTTGTTTTATCCTGGTCTGAACCGGCACTGTGGCGTTTTTACCTTTATATTTGTGTGTAATTGGTTTGCGTTCAGCGTGAGCATCTTGTTTATCGGCCACAGTTTGGATTATCTTTCATCCTGCCAGGTTAGATATTGTGGAGGTGTCAGGAAGTCGATACAAATCAGATTGTAGTTCCTGTACCTTGGACTAAACACGTTGCACTTGTCGGCAGTCTTTGCTGTAACATGTTAGTTCAGGCTGCGTTTTGCCCTTGGGAGAATTTTTATTAATAAGAATAGCTCAATATTCCTGGTACAAACACACAGCATTGAGGGAGAGCATTTTAAGCACTGCGAAGGCACTGCAATCATTATGATCAGAACATGATGTACTGACTACAGTATACATGATGAGGTGTTTGTGGAGCAAATATGCAATTAACGGCATCATATTTATTTGCATTTAATATCTGTCATCTTTACTTTCTGTGTTTCTAAAGGACAAATAAAGGACAAACATGATTTTTTGTAGCACAGCGCAGACAAATCATAAAAGCAGCCTTTGTTATGTACTCAAAACCCAAGATAAAATTGGCTCTTTGGCACCATGTGGTTACATTTTTAGTTTGAGATATTATGGCTCACATTTTTCAGCTCCAAATGAATATTAAGAAGGTGAATCTTACAAAAAAAGGACTGCAATTATTTTTATTATTAATTCATAATATAGTTGTTCAGTTTGTTATGTAGTCCAGTGCCTTTTCTTTAAGAAACCCCTTCATCAACACCACCTTCAGTTTCCAAATAAATTGGTCATTATTTAACACTGTTTTAATTATAATAATTTTTATACAATTTTTAGAGGAAGAATCATTTAATCAAATAATAATAATAATAATAATAATAATAATAATAATAATAATAATAATGATAACAATAATAATAATAATAAATAATAAAATAATGTTTTAATGTTAATCATCTGCCTGGCCACTTTGTGCGTTGGCTCTGTTTTCTGCGCCAGCTGGAATATGAGAGCTGCTTCAGTCGAGTGCGTTACTACCGGGCGTGTTCGCTGTCGAGATGTGCTGCTCGATATTATGAGAATTAGCTAAATAAAAATAATCATTTAAATTGTTCTTTCCTGAATTATCTCTGTTCTAAAACACATTGTCTTAGTTTCACATGTATAAAATGCCCCAAAATGATTACTTTAAACGTGCTGCATTACCACATTATTTGAGTGCGTGGTCATTATGGGATTTGTTCTTGGCGCAGGTGCGTTATTGCATGTTGCGGTTCTGGTTTGGGAGCGGGTCTTGAAAATCAAACCTGTGCAAGACTCAGCAGCACAATATTTCCATATAACCCTCGTAACTGCAGGAGTACCACCAAGAGCACAAGTACTCCTGGTTGGGAATCACTGATTTAGTCCATAAATGTCAGAAAAGACTCAGAAAAATGTACATCACAGTTTTAAAAAGCTCACGGCTCACTTTTAAATTGATTGAAAAGCCAAAGATGTTCCGTTAAATAAAATAGAAAAGCTCAAAATCCTCACATTCAGGAAGCTTGAACTAGCAACTGTTAAGTAAATAAATGATTAAACAGTTTAAACAGTTTTAAACAGGGTTTTGTTTTTGTGAGGGTAAAACAGTAATAGTTCTATTATTTGCCTTTTTCACACTTTTGTCAATTTACCAACTCATCAAGCGAATTTTGTGATTATTATTGTATAAAAATACTGTTGACACTTGTCCTAAAAATTAGATTTTCCTTGTGTAGTACATTCTCCGTGCCGCAGAGCTCATTGAGCCTTGTTCCTAAATTTATGCTGCTCTGCTCCCAATGAGATTCTTTATCCTCTTATTGCAAATTGTTAATGATATGCTGCAAACTTAGTTATACATGGTAGGACTATCTTATTAATCCCAGATCCCAAGCATCTGGCAGTGTGTGGTTGTGCATGTACGTGTAGTGCGTGTACGGTTGTGTGTGTGTGTTTTGGGCGTGCGTGTGTGCGACTAACAGATGGCACAGTGTGCAATGAGCTGCTATGTGATAATTATGGAGCATGCTGGGGAAAGTGAGGAAAGAAAAAGTGCTGATGAGTTTGGGACTGTGTGTGTTTGTGCGTGAATGAGACTGAGTGTGTGTAATGCAGGCGTTGGTGTGCGGTGTGCTGTGTGTATGTGTGTGGGTGTATCAGGGTGGATGGTGTGGATGGAGGTGTCAGGATGTCAGCTTAAAGGTGAAAGAGGAAATTGACACTTTTTCTGCAACATGCCATTATTTCTGCTACTCCTACTATTATTATTACCTTCTGCTACCTCTATATAAGCGGGGGGATTAAGATGTCAGACAATTATTATGATCGGGATAAAAGAGGACAAAAAAATGTTTATGTGCCGGTGTGGCCAGGAGATGTATCTAGATCGTGCCCCCTCTAAAATCTGCTTGTTTTTTAAAATCTGAATTTTGCTGACTGTCCAGCAGCCAAGATTAGAAATGGAAATGTATTCCTCTGTGCCAGCTCCTGTGAGTCAGACTGTTAGAGCCCCAGTCTGTCTGCTGGAGAGGTCCTGAGAGCCCGAACACCATCAATTCAAGTCCACCCTCCATCCATCTTATTCTTCCACTTGTTTTGGGGCTAAAACTCGCCTTCTCCTCTTTCTTCTCTCTGAGTCCAGGTATCCTCCGGTCATATAAACATCTTAAAGTAGAGGATGGCAAATATCCTTCGGTTAAGTCTGGTCCTCCACAAAAAGTCCCCTGAATGAAGTTAGAAGGTCAGTCGTGTTTTTAGCGGGAGAAATCCAAAGCCCATTTAAATCCCATAAAATAACACTAGTTCACGCCCGGGGATGTGCGCGCCGCAACCTTGTGCAGACCACAGATCTATATATTGGTGCAGACTATCAAATAAAGAGGCTAAAAAAACCAGTTTGGTAACAACATAGCTTTTTAATCGCTGTTAAAGAATGATATGATATTTCTGTCATTCAATCTACAATTCCACCTTTGACCAAAAAGTGGGTTACAGTAGCAAAGTGCTGCTGTCTGTGTTTTCATTCACTGAATCCACTGGTGGAAGAAGAAACAAATCAGCGTTATTTATGAAGTATTTTTATGCAAAAGCAGGAGCAGTGAATGAGACGAAGGGCTTCAGCAGCCTCTACCTTTGCCAATTCTCAGTGCCCATGTGCAGTTTCAGATTGATTGGGCAACCCATCAAGGAGAGAAATTGATACAGAGAGACGGATGGAGTTTTCTTCATTTAATAGTACACATTAGTAATCTTTCTTAAAAAAACTTTAAGCTCTCAGTTTGTTTGTTTTTTGCCATGACAGCACATTTAAAAAACAAATGCTATTCATCTCTGCTTTTAACCTCACCTGAATGTCGTAGTAAAATTATAAAGCTGAACATAGAATCCAAAAATATCTTGTTTAACTCTTTGAAACCTGGATTGACGATCGTTTTATCATGCTGCAGTCAGGGACTTTTCACAAGCTATTTAACCCTTTGAAAACTACGCAGAGTGGTTTGACTTCTTTTGAAAACATATGGAATGAATCCAGAAATTGATAATAGCCGACTAGAAAATTACCTAAAAATTAGTTTTAAAAAATGGGGGTAGGATTATTAGAAAACTATCAAAGATCCAGAAAACTATATTTATAATTATAATATTATAGAATTAAGATAATGTCACAAGGGGAAAAAGTTTACATACATTTTTACATATGTTTTTGTTCTCTCGCTTTTTCAGGTAATTCTCTTGTTAATTTGTACTTATCTTGCTCATTTATGGGCCATGATTTGTAAATTTGGTCATTGCCTTCTCCACATCTGCATGTTTTGGTTTATTTTTCTTTTGAAAGAAATCAAAGCAATTTGTTCACTTTTCAAATGGTGAATCTGACAGTCCAAGACCCAAACGCACTGAGTTTACTCTCATATGACCAAAAAATCAGAGACCATAAAATATGAGAATTTTTTTATTAGAAAAATGACTTTCATCAATTATAAAATAGTAAGATAAATTTTCTGTTGGTAGAAGATGAAACTAATCATTTCAGATCTTTTTATTAATTACAGTATAAAACACAACATGAAGAGACCTTTCGTGCCCTTTTCATTATTGAGGATTTGTCCTTCCACTTTTGTTCCACCTCTTTTTTTCTCTCTCTCACTTCCTGAGCTACAGTGTGTTTTCTAACAAACAGGATGTTTTCAACAAACATAGGAGTGTGTGTGTGCTGTACGTATGTTGCCGTGTGTGTCTGCCTGCCGCTCGTCTGTGTACGTGGGCGTGTACTTCCATTCACAAGACAGTCGGTACAGCACTCAGACAGAGTGAGTCCTGTGATGTCTACATCCACAGAGATGAGAAGGAAGACGAGTGGCAGAGAGAATAAATGTTAGCCATGTGAGTCATCGTAACACACACACACACACACAGAGACACACAGAGACACACAATTTCTGGTGACTAGAGAATGAATTAGTTGCTGGTGTGTCTCTTCAAAGATGTCGCTGTGTGCATCATGGCATTGAAGCACCACAGGGCAGACATCACACTGAAATAGCAGGTTTGGACAAATCCAGCGTTTGACAGCTATTAGCGGTGTACGTGTAGCCTTCCTGCGACGAATCACAGTCAGCACCTTTTGTTAAGCTGTTCAGGGACGCTCATCAAGGTGGTTTACTTAAACCTACAAACTCAAAGGCACAGTCACCTTTAATAAAGACTGAAAAGCTGGCTTATTGTTTGAAGTTTCATTCACTGATGTGATTGCATTTCTGCAGAAGTGATGAAATCTGCAAACATAACTCGCCGCCAATAAAATCCTGACATTTTTCTGATGCTGCCATTTTATCGTCCCAAAACACCAGTCCCAATCTGAAACAAAAACTCCCCAAACTAGACATTTACAAAATTGGATGCGGACCCAAACCACAGTGAGACCATACTGAAATAGACCCAAGAATAATAAGACCACATCTAGATGCAGTCGGCCTGAACAGACCCTTGTAGAAAGAGCACACCAACATGCGGTTTTATCAGTTAACAAGCTGCTGTGGTTAAAAGGAGCAGCATAATGATAATAATCTGCTCACAACAAATAGAAACTAATCCAAAAATAATTTGTTTATATGCGTCAAAGACTAATTCAGAGAAATAAATGAAAGTCCTATTTTCACAAGTGGCAAAAAACCTTATCCAACCTGATTAGACTGAGTTCACTTTGGACCTTTCCCTTCTCACTGGGCAGTGTTTTGGTGCAGATAAGTTGACTGCATTATTGACTTATCAAGGTCAATAAAAAATATCAATTATCATACGATATGATATGGCACTTGTGTTTTTATATATGTTTGTTTACATAAGAATGTCGCCGAACATTTTAGCCAACACGATACCAGCAGGATTTTTCCCGATCGTGAAAAGACATCGGGACAGGGACTACGACATGACATACTATACTATGATTTTTATTATCATCCTTAATGATGTACTATACTATGACATTTTTATCACATTTAAATGACATAGAGTGTTTAGATTTACATAATAAAAGACTGGGTTTACCAGGTGTCTAGATATAGTTTATCAATATTTTACAGAAGTTATCTCCCGATACAATCCACTCGTTCTGTTTCCCACCTAATCCTTTAGGAATGCCTGCGCTCTCAGTTGTTGCTCCAGCTCTAACACACCTGATCCAATTAAGAGCCTCACATTTTCATAACAGCGTAATTGGATCAGGTGAAGCAGCTCTGGAGTGGCTGAGGAGCACGTGGTGTTCCTGACATGGCGAGAGCGACGCTGTGATTGGAGTCAGATGTACGCTTTGATTCAGTCTGTCTGGGCTGGAGGACATCCTTTCAAGTCCCCTCTCAAAGCGCCCTCTCCACTTTTGTTTTTGTATGCTGACACTTTTCTTTCCACTCCTCCTCTTCCTTCTTCTCCGTGGGCTTTCTTTTCTTTAGAATGATTTGTTTACCCACAGTTCCCCTGGGTAATTAGTGCTGTGATAATAACTGGTGTTGGAAACAAACACACCCACTCACTGAGCTGCACACACACACACACACACACACACACGTATATATGTACACAATGGGATGAAAAACAACTTCCTTGAGCTTAGTCGCATTAAGCAATGTTACAAGTAGAGCAACTGCAAACCTGAATGATGCTTCCTTCTGTTTATTAATTATCAGTTTAAGTTTAAAGTTGTCATTTTTTTATATAAAAAACACATTTTTATGATTCTTTAAAATAAACTAAAACTGAATGATGATTCATTATTGCTATTCATTTTAAGGTGGTCATTTAAGTCATTTATTGAAAGAAGATGAATTGCTTACTATATTGATAATCAATCAATTGTTTCAGTCATTTTTCATACAAAAATGTCAAACATTTGCTGATTCCATCTTCTTCAGTGTGAGGATTTCTTGTTTTTCTTCATCATTTATGATGGTAACAAAGATCTTTGGGTTTTGGACTGTTGGTTGGACAAAAGAAGCAAATTAAAGATGTCACTTTGGGTTATTTGGAAACTGCAATGACCTCTTTTGCAATTTTTGGGCATTTTATAGAATAAACAATTAAAAGATTTAGTCTAATTGTATAAATGATAGAGATACATTTTTTAAGTAACTTTCATATTCAAGTACTTACATTTACTGGAAGACCTGAAAGATTTTACCTATTTTTAGATAATAAACAAAGAGATGAACATCATGTTCAGATGTGTGAGGTTGCAGGGCAAGTACACTTAATGTTAAACAAATACTGACATCTAAATGAGTACTCAAGCACTCGTGCACATCTCAAGTAAATGATAAGCAAATTAGCCAATAATAAAAATAAATGGTAGTTGCAGCCTGACTTATTATAGTTTTATTGATTTCACCCATATAACCCAGCCTTATAAACTCAGTAACATTTAATGATTTCTTGGCAATGGAAAAGAAATAGTGACAACCAGGCATCTTTCAAAAGCACAGGGTACATTTACAAAACAGCTAAACTAGAAAGCTCAGCTAGAACCATTACTCTTCTCTGTTGTGCTGCCAGCACTGAAGAAAATACACTGTGGGAAGGTTGCGCCGTGTGACTTTGCTGCAGCAAAAATTGTCAGTGTTTTAGGGGTGTTCAACAAGAAAAAGAGAGAGCTCAGACAAGCATCAGAAACAAACAAAGGGACATGTGGTGCTCTCCAGACAAAAGAAACAACAGTGTGTTCTCGTTTACCTGACAAGGTCCTCTAGTCTGTCAGGAAAAAGGTCTGACATTATCATGGCACTGCAAAACCTCTACAGCAGGAGATTTGGGTGGATGGATGGGTCAGTGAGAGTTGGACATGGGAGGCCACTTTCAGTTTTCTACCAACAGTCAGCAACTTTGTTTTCTTTTAACCATGACCGCCGCTGCTCCCTTTACTCAAACTGTTTTTGTGCTTAAATTTAACCACATCTCAACTGTAGAGACAAAACAGTCATATGAATCATTTTGATCAAGGTTTAACCATTTGTAAGGCAGTAACAAACATATTTTGACATTTAGTTTTGAGTATCTTTTGGATGATTGGGACCTTGTGAGGCTAACCTATGAAAAAACAGACTGTACAGGTTAACAGAGGTGGAATTACACTTAAGCATGACAGTGTGTGGTAGTCCCCCATCACGATTGATTCACAGTTCAGCATCACATTTCACTCCTTGATACCATCACTGTAACATTAGATGTGCTGTACATTGTCACGCTATATCGCTCTTTAATTATGTACCCTTGAGTAATTGTATTTACATGCTTTAATTTACTTAAAGTGGAAACAAACCCCCCACAGCAACTTCCACTGTTTCTACTGTTACTTCAGTTGTTCCACCATCTTTTTGCTACTGGGGATAGTAAATGCAAAGAACTTGATTGATACTGTTTTGTAACTGTGGATATCTACAGATAGCTATTGTAGAAAACAAAGTAGCAGTCCTTTTCATGTTTTGGCTGGGTCACGTTTGACGCCCCTCCTTTTGTGCTGTAAAGTACAAAGAGGAAGTATTTTTCCTCATGATTGTACCCAGTGGCAGACGGAAATGCACAGAGTGAGGCTTATGTCTTTTTCTAACATACAGCAAGCAGGCAAATTCTGGCAGATTGAATTAGAAAAATTGTCCAGATACACTTTGAGCGACAACAAGATTCATGGAGCCTATCAGACCTAAGGAACGGCATGCTGTTGCTCCGAAAATAAGTTGGAGGTGTACAAATCTTGGTCAAAATGAAGACAAGACGAGTAGCTGCTTTCAAACCACTGCGCGTTAACCACCCTGATAACCACCCTGATAACTGCCTACCTGCAAGAACGTCTCCCCAAAAAGTAAAGCATTTTTAAAAGTGGCGTGAACGGAAACATGTTGTCAAAATGTCACATATCCAGCTGAAGAAGCAGAAACAGAGAAGCGATGTTTACACTGATGGTGTCATTATTCTTAAGCCTTTATATTGTGCAATCATCAAGTGCTTCATAATTATAAGTTCAAGCAAAAACCTTGTAATTTTCCACTTTAATATAAAGCATTGATAGGGATGTCTTCCCTCCCAACTGAATAAGATGCTTTAATGGTGTTTTGTTTTTGGTGTTTTGAATTTTTTATTCAGTTTGATAGAGAAAGTCAACTGCGAGACACAGAAGGTGCAATGGAAATGATAGATGTGTGTTACTGAATAGGCAAACACTCATGCTCTCTGCCACCCACTCCCGTTGAGTCCATTATCAACCACCTCTGGCAGTTGTCAGAGAAAACACAAGCAGCCCGAGCTGACCCTGCGGACTCCACATGATGTTTTTGTAGTCATCATAAGCCTCATCGTGCCCTTAACTTGCTTTTTTGAGCAGGTGCAAATTAGCTATGGTGTAGCTACGTGTGTGGGCTTAGTTGTTATGTTGTAACCTGTAGATGCACAAGAATGAATCTCGCTTCAGGCTGTCAGTCAGAGCACGGGGACTCAGATCTTGAAGGGAGAACTTGCCCTGGTCAGCGAGGTCGAATGCCTGAACTGTCAGTGTATTATGATTCATCCAGCTCTCTTCAACAAGACATGTTTCTGATTGTCTGTGGATTAAAAGCTTTGGTAAATTACAACAGACTAAAGGAGATACACTGGAACAGTAATTATTACAGCAGTTTATTGTTGTATTATGAATGTGCTTCTACTGGGAAGCTCCCAGTGGCCAGCAGTCACGCTGTGGAAGCACTGGGTAGCTCCAGTTGCCAAGTCTTGTTATTAGTGCAGCTTTGTGTGGTGCCAAGATGAGAGATTGCTTTTCCCACTCTGGTTTTAAGTTTTTTATTTTTAGGTTTTTAATGGACAAGGGACAAAGTATTGCCTGTATCAATTTAGTATGTTTTGTGGCACGATGTTTCACATGTTAATAGGCTCCTCGCTATCTGATTACGGCTGCTATTCAGGCTGCTGCATGTATGTGTGTGTAATTCAAGAGATAACAATGTGCATGCATGTGTGCAGTGCGTTCTCCTCCACTAAATCTCTGCAGAGCGCAGAGAAATGACAGAGGGAGAAAAAAAAGAAGAGCAATGAGAAAAATACAAAGATAAGAGAAGGGAGAGAGAGAGAGAATCCCCTGCTGTTTTTCCAATCAGGAGGCGTCGTCCTCTTCACTGGGTGATTTATTCTCCCTCCTCTCCTTCATGTCCCAATTTCCAGCCCCACCACCACCGCTACCCCACCATCCGTTTCTTTCATTCATTCTTTCTCTTCTTTCTGTGGGCAGCTGGTGAACATTTAGAAATGACGACAGAAACACATTCAGGCAGGCAGTGTTGTTAAAATGACTCACCTGTAAGGCTGCGAGGTTTTCATCCAAAGTAATTCAAACAGTTCACTTTTTCTTGCTGAATTCAGTCGGGGATAAATGTTGCTTCTCCAGACGAGACCGAGAGATGCCTCGACATCAAACATCTTTTATTTTAAAAGCAGCATTAAATGATGTATGACCTCACTGGCCGGCATTAATAAGTGTCTGGCACCGCTCCCCGCAAAGATCAACCTCCTTAACAAACTGAATAATGAATCCGGTGTGCAGGTCAAGACTAAATATATATTATTAATTTGTTAATTTAATCCAGGAATGAAAAATGTTAATCTCCTCAGAGAACAATCGCACTGTTAATAGGAATCAAAGTCACAGTTTGATTTGTGTGTGTGTCACCGACATTGCCAGTAAATAGAGCATTCATTCATTATAACCTTGTCTTATTTTGTCGTCAACCAATCATTTAGTCACATTTTATATCCCAGCAAGCCCCCCTGCACCTCCCTCCATTCATCCCCTAGAGCCACAAGTGTGTGTGTGTGTGTGTGTGTGTGTGTGTGTGTGTGTGTGTGTGTGTGTATGTGTGTGCCAGTGTCTGATCCCTTGCAGCTGCGCTATGGTGCCACCCAAACCCAGCAGCCTTTAACAAGAGTCTTTCTATGTTAGCATAAGTGGATGTGTTAGAGCTTTAGCACATTGTATGTTAAATTACCAAAGCAAGTGTTTGTGTGTATTTTGCCGTTTTGCTCTTGCCCCCTTCCGCACAAACCCACCCACCCACTGACCCCTCCCTCTTAGCGCTGGTTGGTTGCCACGGCTACAGTGTCGCCTCTCTTCCTCATGTTGCTATGAGACTCGGACCGACAGACCTGAGCTGAATGACAATGTGTCTGTGGCTCTGGCAAGAGGCCCAAAACAACCAATAAGAGACGGTCCAGACAAACACTTCCCAGTCTGGGGGTCTGGGGACCTCCGGGGTGATTGTTTGGGTTGGCAGGAGCCTCCTCAGCCATATGAGGGGCAGTTTATTAACACTATTTATATCCTCCGCAATTGTCTCAATGAGGAAATGTGTCACTCATTGTTAATGATTATGAGAGTTCCTTCATGACATTTGATTAAAATTTGGCCCCAAGAAAGAAAGATTGCTGTTATAAAAGGGGAGATAATAGTGATGCAACTTTACAAGGATACATTAATCAACATATTTGATATTAACAATGGATCAATGCTTATCATAATGAGAAATCCACAGACAAAAAAGGTCGGATAACCCGCCTGCCTGCCAAATACCAAATGTCAGACAGGCAAAGTTAGAGGCTTGCTGATGAGGAGAGCTGAACGTATGTAGCGAAAGAGGAATTGAGGGAGAGAGTGAAAACTCGACTTAAATTTCACAGTTAATCACGGTGACACAAACATCTAAATCAACCAAATCAGAGTCAGCTTGATTTGTAAATTGCCAATTACTTGCTTACATGTTTGTCATGACAACTTTATAAGGTGGTAGATAATTTGACAGATGTTTTCAACATCCCTTTTAACTCTGAACTCACATCATTTTGGCTCTTGCTCACAGAATAAGTTGTTTATTTCCCTCATTTAGAACTGAACTAGGAAAAATGTTGTCTTCTAATGTGGTGTTAAAACTAGGAGCGACACAGTAACAGCGTTACCAGCTACATTATCTCTGAGTCATTTGCTCCTTACTGTTGTTTTGTCTTCAGTGTTTGTGACTTCTACTTGACACAAAGCACTTCAACTGAACATCGTCTAAACTTTGTATTCAAAAAATAATCCATGCTCTTGATCAATGTCTGAGCCCCATTTTAATATGACATTTTGCCGCCCCATTGCATCTTTGTGTGCACCACAATGCACATAAAGCTAGCACAGTGTCAGTTAAGTAAACTAAATAACACAGCACCACAGCTAAAAACAAAACATATGATTGCGCTTCATTGCGATTGTCAGTCGTGTCACTGGCTTCCATTAACAATGACTTGTAACTTGTTGCTGTGTCACTTATTGTGTTATCGTAGCATTACAGTTCACTTTATACATGGAATAATCTGCAATTTTGCCTCTACTGTTTATTATTGTTTATTACCTTCCATTAATGACACATCCTTGATTACAGTTCCACTGAAAACCGATGGAAACGTCATCAGTTCAAATAATCCTGAACAGAACTGGTTCAAGAACCAGAGCTAGTTTGGTGGAAAAAGTGTATGTTGGCATCCAGAGGAATGTTCTCAGTATATGGAAACATTTTCAGTTTCAGAAGTGAAAACACTGCAATTTAATAAATGTCATTTGGGTGTAAAAGAAGAAAACAAACGTTCTGTGTGTCCATAAAATCTGGATCACACTCATGATCTATGGGAGCAGACTTTATACCCAATGACATCACAAGTTTGAGACTTATTTCTCTGGTTTCTGGCCTTGAGAGAGATGATTCATGTTCACGAATATTGATTGAACTTTCCTCGGTTGGGGAACATGTTGGATGAATATTTTAAGTTAAATATGGCATGGTCTTGATTAATATACATCTCTCTATATGGCATATGCATACATTTTGCTGTTGTTCATATAGTATTTCTCTGTCTTAGTATGTTTTATTTTCATGTTTTATAAATCTCAGTGTTGTAATTAACACTTGTGTTTTGGTTTATTGGGTGAAAAATAAAATTTTTCCCACAACAGTTACTAAAATTAATGGACAGTGAACAATAAACTGCAATAACTTTAAAAGGGAAACTGTTGGGATCCAGTTTACTGACTGTTTGTTCCTAAGTGGCTTAATGAAGACACTGACATGTGACTTCAACTGCAGAACTCTGGGGAATAGAAAATGCTAAATATTCTTTGCTGATGGAATAAGAAGAAAAAAACATTTTTAAGATTTCATCTTGGGCTCTGGCTAAATTTGTAGATGATTAATAAAAAAGAATCAATAGATCAGTTGATAATTATTAGCTACAGCCAGAATAGGGAACAATAAACCATGCTGTGTTGATGTCAAATAAGAAAACAGTGGAAATTTCTGACTAGAAATGACATTTCATTGACAAATTCTAGCTTTAAGTTGTAAATATTGCTGGAGTATTTGCAATATGCTGATTTCTGGAACCTGAAATTTCAGACTGCCTGGATTCTGACCTCCACAAAAGACGAATGTTTCATCTCAGGCTGCCTTTTGTACTTGCTGTGACTCAGTAGTGCAAGAGGACACTAGGGAGACACGATTTTTTTCTCCCAGTAAGAATAACACCTTGATTCAGAGCTGAAATATGCTCTGCTGGAGGCGCCTGCGACCGTGGAAGAGAGTTCTGACACATAACAGCAGAGCTGATGTGGGTGGGAGGGTGAGATCTTTTGGGCTTTGTGTCGCCAGAATCAATCCGCTTTTTTATCTGTTTAGTTTGTTGTTCATGTGCATGTGCACAGAGAGTGTCGGGGGAGACTGACATGGGTTAGAGCAGCACATCATTCAGTCAGTGTTGTGCTTCTCCTCCCTCAATATGGTTTCATTATTTTCAGATGTATAGGCAGGCTGATTTATTTTCTCACACAATAATTGTATAAACACTTTAAACAACATGACCCATATTTCTCTCTGTCTGTCTTTCTCCTCAGGAACTGTTTACAGCTGAGTGTAAGTTCAAGGAGTCGGTGTTCGAGAACTACTATGTGATCTACAGCTCTATGCTCTACAGACAGAAGGAGTCGGGCCGGGCCTGGTTTCTGGGCCTCAATAAAGAGGGACAGGCCATGAAGGGCAACAGGGTCAAAAAGACCAAACCAGCTGCACACTTCCTGCCTAAACCTATAGAAGGTAACACACACACTTAAACACACATAAACGTGGGCTGATTCATTTATTTGTATCTAATTTTTTATTTTAGACCAGATATCTTTTGTTTACAAAGATGGTTTCCTGTGTTAAAGAAACATTATGCAACTTTTTAAGTTAAAATAACAGCTTCAAAATCATTTAGAGCAGTGGTTCCCAACTGGTGGGTCGCAGTCCAAAAAATGTGTTGTGGCCCATTCTGTATGGACCGCAAGTGGATTGTCTACATGTCAGACCAGTTGGGAACAAATGTTTAGATGGTACACTAACTTGAAATAAGGAGAATGGCATCTCTGTCATTCACGCCGACCGGCTCTTCTAGTTCTATGTTACTACGGTAAGCGAGTTGGATCTCCAGGGAGACGAGTGTAACGCTTTACGTCAGTATGTCACCACAAGCGAGCTACAAAAATGCCAGCGCCATTTTATCTTTTTTAAAATAAATTTATTTGGGGTTTTTTTAGACCCAGTGCAATGAACGGATAAGTTTACTTTCACTGAACCTGACGTTATGCTCCTCCGTCTGTGCCCCGAGTACGCTCTGTGCTCCAACAGTGTGGCGCAAACAATTTCTACATGATAACATATATTCCAACAGCTCTCCTGACGAACAGTCCAGCTCCAGAAATCAATACATGGCAGCAGATGTTGATATTGTAGCAGCTGCCAAAAATAAAAGAATGCGTGGGAAACCCTGCTGTCGGTCAGCATTGTTCTTTGGCATTCAACGTCGTATTTTCCAGTTCAAAATCCTTCAGCTTGTCAACAAAGGCACCTGTCCACCTGTCCATGAGACTCAGGCAAGGACGCACACTCCTTGTGGATTGTCCTTGTTTTCCCGTTTGGCCAAGAGACACTTCACGACAGCCTCATCAGGACAGCATTAACAGTTTGAAACCTGCAGACGTCGTTTGTATTCATGACAGCAGTGTACCACTATAAAACTGTGAGGGCACCGAATCGCAAACGTATAAAATTTTGCATAATGCTGCTTTAAGTTTTGTACTTTCTTTTTGTTTTATGGATTATGGAGTAAAGACACACTTTTTCCTACTGCTCTTTATCTCTTAACTTCATTCATGCTTCACTTATCTTCTCTTTTATCTCTTGTTTTCCCTATTTTTCTCCTCCCTTCCCTCCCTTCATCCTCTTGTATACCTTCTTTTCCCTCTCTTCTGCTCTCTTTCTTCTTTCATCAAATTTCTTTCCCTTTTTCTTCTTCTCTTTTCCCACCACTACTGTATCCCCTTCAACTGTCCTCTTCTTTCCTTTCTTTCCTTCCCTTGTTGTCCTACCCTTGCCCCATCCACCGTTTTTCTCCCACCACTAGTTGCGATGTACCGAGAGCCTTCGTTGCACGACGTAGGGGAGGCGGTGCCTAAACTCGCCGGGGGCCCGCCTTCCAAAAGCACAACCAGCGAACCAGTGGTCATGAACGGCGGCAAACCAGTCAACAAACCCGACAAGGAGGAGACATAACCCCGCCCCACTTTTCACCCTCCCCCTGGCCAACCAGAGGCCAGGAAAAGCCAGAGACTTGCCCCGCTGCTGCGCTCTCAAAAAACTAAACTGCAACAAAAGGTAACCAAACAAACAAGTTCTGACTGGTCAGCAGCGGGGCTGCACATCCCGCCTCACCTCTCTCCCTGTTGGACGGATCCGGTGTTGTGGGGCAGAGCGCTGCAGCTGGTGGCGGGGGGAAGAGGAGGATGAAGACCGAAAAGTCGGGCCAATGCCAGCCAGATATTTTGGAACTGGGACAGCCCTCATGTGGGAGTCAAAATGACTTAAAAATATAAACAAAACAAAGAAAAAACAGGAAAAAAATGTCGTCTTCACCGGTAATTTTCTGTGACAATCTGTAAGAATGAGGCCCCTTTTTTTCCTCTCCTGATAGTACTGTTTTCTGTTGCCAGGTATGCTTGCTTGATGGTGGCTTCACATAAACATTCACTCACAAACACACATGCACACAACTCCCACCCAAAATCGACCACTTGGATTCGATCTTTGAGTAAATAAAGAACAGATTAAAGCAAACATCGGGCAAAGAGAACGCTTTAAATACCAAACACCGATGATTCAGAGGATGCTTAGTCATCGATCAATTAAGATTTGGAGCAGGACCTTCTGTCCTCAGCTCATAATGAAATGCACTTGAAAACGTCCCTGTGCGATTCATACAAGGCAACCCATCGTATGACCTGTCTCTAATTTTGATCAAACACTATATAGCTGTTAAAAAGAGAGAGTTCTTATTTGGCACCACATAACTTAAAGCATGTTTGTCTTTTTCAGTATGCTTTTATTATCTCTATTGTCAGGTGGTTTATTATTCTGCACACACTGAGCACTAGTGATAACCGAGCGACGATGTTGTACAGACACAAAACAGATTTTAGTGTCTGCCATTCTGTCTTCTTTTTTTTTTTTCTCCCTGTCCAGTTGTGAATGCTAAGACGACACAAGTGTAGCTCAGGAGAGGAGATCGGCTGACTTGTCGAGAGTTTTGGTATCAAGTTGCTCAAGTTAGTGCGTAGCTGAAACCAGAATGATTTCCACAAAATCCCTGTTTGTAGCAACAGACAGGAGGCATGCTGGTGTCCGAGCAGCATGGTAGCAGTCAGCGTTTACATGGAGTAGCAGATTTTGTCGAAGGTCAAACCTCTAGAACGGTTAGTTGTACTTTTACTTTCTGTTGCCTTCCCAAGTACTTGAAGTTAAAAGTAGGAATGAGAGTAATAATGAACAGGGTAAAAGATGTTAAAGCCACTACATGTGACACTTTACTGCACAGATACTGTTAAAAGTGATACTGCGGCAGACAGCACTACACACCACTACCCTCCCACAGATCCAACCCCGGACCCGACGATCGGAGGCCTTCACAGGTCCTAATCTGCAATGTAACAAGTGAAATCTTTAACCTTTTGAAACCTGGAGCTACATCACTTCCCTTGTTCTGCTTTCAGATGCCTTTCACAAGTATTTTGTCATTTGAACCCTGAGCAAATACGTGTGATTTCTTTAAAAAACATGGGAAAAAGGCAATGAGCAACTTCAAAAACAGCTGAAATAAAAATGCTGGGGAAAAACTGTATTTGTGTAATTATCATAATTACATATGTAACATGATCTTACAGAATTATTATACGTTTTAAGAGCTTTGTCCAAGTCTTGTTTGTTGTCGTTCTTTCTTTTTTGTTGTTTTTGGGGTTTTTTTAATAATTCCATGCTAATTTTTGGGTCATTTGTTCTTTTGTTGCTCATCATTTTTTTCCATATTTTTGAAGGAAATCATGCCAATTTGCTCAGGATTTTTTCAATATTATTCAATAAACCGTAGAGAAGTACAACAAGTATAAGGTAGCATAAAATGTGTAGCTCAAAAATGTACTTAACTACCATCCTTGAGTGAATTTGCAGTATGTGATTTCTTCCCACCAGCGGAAGTGCAGATCTCTGTGTCAGCGGCTGCATTCAGACTGCTGCAAATTAGACCTTTGAGACGGATTGTCCTTGCTGTTTTTGCAAGTAATCAGGTTGGATTTATGTGTCCAAACAGTACGACACTATCTGCGTGGGTTACTGTGGTAATGATGTAAGCAACAGTAACAGCGTGGCTACACAGGTGATGCAGCTTTCCGACATGGAAGAATGAGAAACGGAGGTTAGGGGTGTCCCCGACTTAGAATTTACAGTCAAATCACATTTGTCTAGTGTTACCTGTCGTCTGTTGGCACCTGATAGTTGAATATTTTTGTCTTTTTATTTGTTTTTTGTTGTTTTTGCTGATTGATCTATATTCTCATTAGCAACATTAGTTCCTTTTTTTGTCTACACCAAGCAAATAAGCTGAAACACAACTCGTCTTTTTTGTTCTAAAGATTATTTTGGCTTTGATTACCTTTAATGGACAGCACAGTTTAAGCGTGAAAGGGGGAGTGGGGGGGGGGGTGGCATGCAGCAAAGGGTCAAGGCTAGAATCGAAGCCCTCACAATTCGTCTTTTTGACTTGGTGTGAGACCTTATTTTGTTAAAGGACATATTCCATCTAGCGCTGTTTGTTTTTTGTGTTTTGCATGTTGTGGCATTGACAGGTATCAAAATAGATAGACAGGCAGACAATGTCATTTAGTTTGGTTCCTGCTTGCTTTTCATGGTTATCAACAGAACTTTTGACTTCCTCTTAGAGAGAAAGATGCAAGCCACAATAAGCTTCCCCCTGCTGATTCTGAGAGAGTCATTCATAGCTTCAAAAAATAATTAGCGCTCTGGAAGCACCACGTTCTTTATACATATAAATAAATAGATATATATATTATTTTTGTGGCTTTTATTGCCTTTAGAATAGAATACAAAGCCTTTATTGTCATTGTACAAGTATAACGAAATTTGAAAGTGCTACTTCTGAAACAGTGCAAGTACTAAAAATATAAACAACAACACAAACCAATAAAATATGAGGCACACATATTATAGAGCAGGGGAAGAGAGAGAGGAAAATGACACGGAGCAAAGGGCTGAGGGTCAAAACTGAACCTGTGCCGCTGCCAAGGACTCTGGGGCGCACACTCTACCAGGTGAGCTAGAGGTCGCCCCGAGCAATGAGTGCTCTGAATACCAAATTATGTCATGTATCATGATTCATTGGGAGAAACCAACCTGATTTTGTAAACACCCCCATATAGCCTGAGTGGAATGATCCTTTGTTTCATAAGCACATATTCCTGCAATTGTGACGATTGAACTGTGAGATTGGCAGTCAAACCAGGCTCCTTAGATAGAATCGTCCAACAGTCGACTTTCGGGGTCACCCCTTAATGGAAGTCCGTTCTTTTGCCCCCCAAACAATTATGCTGTTAAGTCACGGTGCACAGATCTTTAGTCGCACCAGACAAACTCCTCCATAGCACTCTGCAAGTATCAGCATGGATTCTGCTCAGCTTTTCCGTCACTCTAGATTTGACGTGGACGTCGTGTCTCACATTGTAAGTGATGCAGAAGACACTTTGAAATCGGTTTTGACCATTCAGACCTTTTGGACTGAGACACATCTGTAGAAATCTGGCTGGAATGGCATTTCTTACCACTTCCAAATGTTGTTTGCAAAAAAAAACCTGGATACAATCTGGTTACGCCAAAAAGCGTATTTTGGAGTCTGAACAAGAGCAGTATTTCCCAGTTGATCAGAGCAGATCTAATCACCTGAATAATAATTTTTGGAGAAAATGTTGTTTTTTTTGACAAGATGGACACTGAGAGCTGTTCAGTCAAAAAAAAAAAAACATTTACACATTGTGACATTGAATAAGCCTTCACAGCAGCCTACTAAATCTGGTGAGGTTAGTAAAAAAAAAAAGTATTAGAAATGTGGTTTCTGTAACCACCCAAAACAAACAGCACACACTGATTGCAGCGTCAAATCCACATAGTGAAATACAGTTTTCTGTGAAATGTTGAGAACAACAGGGCAGAAAACCAAATGCCTTGAAATGAAATTAAACCAAATAGATTCCCGTGCTTTGCCCTCTCACTGTGACAGTCAACATGGCACCAATCTGTTCTGGACTTGAACCCTGTTCAACACCCCGGCTTTCTGTTTACTCTTCTTTCTTAGACAGCAAAACTAGACGCCAATTAACTCTCCAGAAAGTTACAGCAGTAGTCCATCATATCCCTGAGGAGACATTAATACTGTGATCCCACATTTCATTATTAGAGTCAGTGACTATAAGCCACACAAACAAATATATTCAGGAAGAAACTCTGCATCTCTTTTGCTTTGGATCACATTTTTTTAAGCAAACCAACCATTTTGCATTTTAATCAGATCCTTGAAACACTGTTGTATTTGTCGAAGATGAATGACCTCCACTGATGTTCCCAAAACTACAAAGAAACAAGATAAAGCAGCAACCCTAAAAAAAAGCAAAACAAGGCCGTATCCTCACAGTTGTTGCGACATTAAATGAGCACCCCCAGCCTTGAGCAACAGGTGTGTGCCTGTGCAGCAGGTCAAACACTGCACAAAAAGGGAAGCAACTCCGATGTGTTTCATGTTGTCGCGCTGTGTTGTACCGTACACTCGGCTGCTGAAGAGACTGTGAAAATACAAGACAGCTAACAGTGTTTCTAATTGGCATTTCTCAGATTTGTTCCTCACATACACCACATTTTTCTCTCCTCTGATTCTCATTAGCTGTTACTTGCCTTCAAAAATGTGTGGCCGACCAGCTCGCATTACATAAACAAGTCTAGTCCAACATCCATAGATGCTGTTTAAAATTAAGATATTTTTTTAAAGCCACATGTCAGTGAAATATGTTTGAGATAAAAGAAAGATCAGAATTTAGTGTTATCTGTGTAACCTGAAAATCTGAAAGTGAACGTGACGTGTGTCATGAAAGTTTTTTTGGTTGTAGAGACTTGCTTAGTGAGTGCCTCTCATCCTCGAACTTGAGATGTGAGATCCAGGGCGGGTGTAGATTTATGCGAAACACTCGGCCATCCTGATCTCCAGCTGGGCTTTTCCAAAATTTCAAAATTCTCAAAGTCACTTGACTCCAGCTCTGTCAGAGTGGGATGAGGAAGACGTGTTTTGACCGGTGTTGTGCTTGTTTCACGTTGAAGAAATGTGGATGTAACGTCGTGTCACCGTAAAATTAAACCCTGACAATCAGGTCTGTAGACTTTTATTTCTTAACATGTACTGTGTTGTCTCAGCTGCCTGTGTCTAAGAAGCCACTTTAATTACAGAATAGTCTGATGTTTTTGTTTTTGCCTGAAGAAACAGTAGGAGATACAACCCAAGACTATTTACTGAACGATTATCAAGCAGCTAATTTGTCTACACTGCTGGCAGAGGAAAAAGATGGACTTAGCAAAAGAACCAAATCTTCCTCCGTTCAAAGAGGCCCAGCTTGTTAGGTTAGAAGTAGGGTTCACATCCTGCAAAAAGCAGCCACTGAAGATCTGTGGCACATGCTCAAGAATTAATGGTAGTTGAGGCCGGAGAAAAAAGGGGCCTGGTTTCCTGGCTGCTGACCAAACACACCGCGACAATAGTGTTTCCAGGCTGGTAATCACAGTTCCTGGTTCAAACAACGAAGGCGCAATTACTGTCAGCATCTCCTGAGAGATTTCTCTCTCCACTGGTGGTTCGCCAGGTACCAAGGCTACAATTATGAGATATCTAACAGCGGGCTGTGCACAGGAAAGAGAGCAGCTGATTTAATTAGAAGTGAGCAATCACGGCAACCCGGGTCACTTTTAATTTCCACATACAAGCACCACTCGTGCTCTCATGGCAGGTACACATGTAGCCATCTTACTTTGTCCTGCATGAACTGTAGCTCTCGAATCAGAAAATGGACACAAGACATAATGGGACAAAAAGGCTTCAGTACAGGTGCACTTTAGAGACACAGGGACATGTAATGGTTAGCACTGTACTCATGATGTAGCTGGTCTCCCTCAGGTTTTCTTTGCTTTTCTTTTTCTTTTTATCCATTCCACTTTATTCCTCCAACAAAAGACTGCCTTATTACATCTGAATCTGAAACGAGACAGTAAACACGCTTTCTTTCTCCCTCAAACACACACATAAAGAACACACACACTCTTCATCCTATTTTACGTTTCAATTATCCTTTGATCCCCAATCTTCTGTTCACTGTAACTATGCTAGCTTTCGCTCTCTGCTCGTTTTGTAATCACGCAGCCAGAGAACTTTATTCCCACCTCCTCTTTTCTCCTCCTCCTCTCTCTGTTCGGACTGTTTTCCCACTTGTTGCATGTTTTTTAAAAGAGGAAAGATGACTGGGGCTAATGCATGTGGTAATTTAGGAAATGTGTTATCAAAAACAAAAACATTTACAGCATAGCATCGGTGAGACTTTGCGTCTGGCTCACTTCTGGCATCGGTTTGCACTGGCAGAGATCTTTGTATCATTTATACATTTTCCTGTGGCATCAGAAACAACTTACACAGACATATTGTTTTTGAAGCACAATCCATCATTGCAGTAATGGAGCAAAGGAAGAATGAATCAAAATTACTTCATACCGCTAACATTGTTACACTAATGCATGTCTTGCGTGGAATACTTTCAGCAGAGCATCAATATTTAATTCTGGTGGCTGAGAGCAGAAAAATTATAAAAAAAACAGGAACAAGTAATTGTTTGATATCCTTTGCTGCTTCCTTTAACAATGATGCATTGTGCTCCAAGAGTTATTTTAGATGCTGGTAGATGTAGAAATAGATGTAATGATCAAGAGCCATCACACTATTTAAGTTACAGTGGTGTTAAAGCGACGACCACACCAGATTGGAGGCCATCTTTAAGGTGGGCAAAAATGGTGATAAGCAGGTATAAAGTAACAAAACAGTCAAATAACGGACAAAGGTCTTTTCCATTAAAGTCAAAAGAAAAATGGCGCAAGTTTTCTTCATCACTCAGTGCTGCCACTGGTGGTCAGCTGCTGTATTAAAGCTATACAGGAACAAATCTATCATCATTTTTCATTTTAGTATTGACTTCAGTGGAAAAATCATGACCTAATGCTGTAAAGATTGTCTACCATCCAGTGAGTTTGTATTTTCAACATTATCCCTGTAACCAATTTCAGGGTGTGTCCCTGATATGTAGTGTCACGGTCCTGGATCAGGGGTTAATGGAAACTAGTGCACACACATGTAATTACATGTTCAGTTCCAAAGTGAGACCGAGATTAATTGCAGGATAGAGAACACATTAAATAAAGTCGTAGATTTACCACCTTCTGTGCAAAGCATGTTATGAGCCAGAGGCAGACTGTCACAGGTGTTAACCTTAAAGGAGATTACTCTGTCTGTCAGTAAATGTACAGTTACCTTTACATACATATTATGCAAACAGTTTGTCTGCACTGTACAGTTTGTGTCCAAATCCATTGTATACACACAGAAAACAATATTGAATAAAGGATTTATAGAAAGGACGTGTGCCTGGACTGATTTACTGCACACTGTGTCAGCGTGTTCATTTATTTTTATGTCAGCTAAACATTAAATGATGTCATCTCTGAATGTATTCATCTGTTCTACATTAGCATCCTTGTTAATAGATTTACAACAACAGTGTAGGAGCTGAGATTCTGATGCAAACTGTGAAAAGATGTGCACAAGTGCATAATTTCATTCAATTTTTTCACAAAACCCGTAAATCTAAGTAACACTAATAAATGCCTATAAACAGAGACATAGAGAGGAACAGCATCAGTCAGTTTCTGCAGAGCTGAGTGTGATGGAAGCACCATTAAACAGCTCCACTATCAGGCAGACATGTATGGAGAGAGCTGCAGAGACAGCTCGGCAGACACATTCAGACAGGTTGACAGGCAGGAAGACACACACACACACACACACACACACACACACACACATGCACACACACGCAACGCAGTGCCTGGCCTCCTTTATGACAGATGAACCAGCAAATACTGTAATTAGGTGGATGTCATTAAAATCTGCATATGTAAATTAAATGTAAATTAGGTGTACTTTGAAGGGCAACATGGTGTTTAATTAGCAAGATGGGGGTTATAAAGAACTGTAACTTTAATTATATCCAATGAAACGCTGCATGCTTCGTCTCTCATACAAACTGATTATTGTAACGTTTTCCATCACTTGTGAAAGTATTAGGATTGTGGACTTTGTCATGATTTTATTCCTTGTTTTTTCACCTGTCATTCTTTGTCATTTTTAAAATTTAGTTTCACCATCTGTTCTGCTATCGTGTGCACTGTCACATCCTTTGTTGCCTCCTGCATAAATTAAGTTTTTTTTACTTCCATACTTTGTCATTATACTGCGCTGGTGTGATTCATCACTCTGCAGACAAATGCAATTACTTTAATGTGAGCAAAGTGATGTTTAGAATAGTTTCAGCTGCTCATTTGTAGTTCCTCCACGTTCATGTATCTGATAGTATTTATATGTTGTATAGGCCTCATGATGGAGCTATTATTAGTTGTTATCTTTATCTGTATAAGCATCCATCATATACACATACAGCCTCTGCAAACTGTGTAATTGATCATTGAAGAAGACAGTGACAGGATCTAGATCTGTATAGTCCTTCTGTCAGCAGAGTCTATTGTCTTTTCATCATTTAAAGGTCCATATTTGAGGAATGTGTTGTTTCTTGAATCTGCAGTGCCTCTGGTCTTCATTTCTTCGGCTCCTCTGGACCATAGCCACCATTGAAGGCAGATCATTATGATCTTAGGAAGGTTCCTATAACTGAGTGAAATGACACAGAAGTAGCTGAGTGGAAGCCAAAATAAGAGTTAGTCCAATGATCGAAATGCTAAGGAAAGGTACTCTAATGCTTCATTTCTTATCTGCTTTACCAAAGGAAAGGAGATCATGTCGGCCCACAATCCCTTGCTGCAGCAACATCTAAAGCGAAAACAAATGATCAGCCTCACTGACAAGGAATGCAGATATCATGTAAGTTACCATTTCTTATTAAAGGCCTTGTGTGTAGGATTTAGGCACATATATTGTTTTCTTTAGTGTATAATCACCAGAAAATAAGAATTATGTTTTTTGTTACCTTACAATGACACATACTGTAGATATCCACATAGGAGTAGGTACTAGAATGAACAAACCAAACACTGGCTCTGGATAGAGATGTATTTCCACACGCTTCGCCCGTGGGAAAGGTTTCAGTTGGTCACAGGTAGATGCCGTTAAATCCTACACACTAGACTTCTTTCAATATAATGCCATGGCCTGTTAATATGTGTATGTACACTATATGGACAAAAGTATTGGGCCACACCTCTTAATCTTTGAATTCAAGTGTTTCATTCAGTCCCATTGCCACAGGTGGGCAAAAGTGGGCAAAAATTCCCACAGACCCACTCCATCTTGTAGAAAGCCTTCTCAGAAGAGTGGAAGCTGTTGTAGCTGCAAAGGTCGGACCGACTCCATATTAATGCCTATGGATTCAGAATGGGATGTCATAAAAGCTCCTGTAGGTGTAATGAGTAGGTGACACGTACTTTTGTCCATATAGTGTAGTGTATGTGTATGTCCATATATACATAGTGTGTGTATTTTGAACTTTTAACAATATGTTAACTTACACAACTGTTATCAAAGTGCTATGCTTTTAGCAGGGCCGGCGCATGCACTTTTGCCGCTCTAGGTAATAAGCAATTATTTGCAGTGTATCATACCAGCAGTAACACACAAAGGCCAATATGCCATACACATAAAGCAAACGACTAAGAACAAACACCACTACGGCCTACAAATAACACAAATGTTAAGTGCAACAATTATGCGTTCAAAAGGTCAGCAATATCACAGTTTACATGACTCATGCAGGCATTTTGTGAGTCTATATACAGACACTGAAGAGATCTTGCCAACAACTTCAGTAACGTGGTTCAGAATTCTATACAGCAGAGTGATGACAACACATAACTATTTAAAAAAAAATCTTCAAAATACTTCAGCTCTTCAAACTAAGTATTACCAGTGCATATACCACTTTCTCGTGTTCAAATGTGCATCGAACACATATGACTAATGGACTGCAACTTAATGACTAAAGAGCAAATAAAGCTTACT